>NW_024340849.1:9896976-10061204 GCF_902729225.1 Pteropus medius
TCACTGTGCTAGGCTACAGAAACAGCAGCAAAATTTATATCCCACATACTTCCTAAAGGCATTTAAAAAAGATATGATAAATTAGAATATAATAGCTAAGGGACAGCCCAATAGTTATTTACCTGTTCCCAACACTGTGGTAAAAGTTCAGCTTCTACACGTGTTGGTCCAACATGACGTGCAAATGCCACACAACCTGTCAGTATCATCTGCCTAAAAAGAATCCAAATAAAGACTTGTGTTTGCATTAGAAAGCACAACTAGGACTAGGGTTTAAAAAAGAGTCAGCTCCGTAATTCACATGAAGTACAGTATTTTTGTACAATCAAATCAGACTTTTCTAACAAGGAACCAGACTCCACCAAGAGAGTGAGATCCTTAAGACAAGTTCCTCCAGCAGTGGCAACACCATTTGTGAGACATGCTGTGATGGGATTCTCTATGGTGTGAAGCTGAAACTCATAACTTCCCATATATGTATTCTGAGATTACATGTCCAATGCTTCAGCTTAGTAAAATATTTCTGAAATGAGTTTTTGGTATTGGACCCAAGATAACTGGTAGGCAGCTTCTGACATGGCTCCATATGAAGTCCATCTCTAGATATTCAAGACCTTCTACAACCCCATCTCCATGAGTGTAGCACTGTACCTAATGATTTGCTTCTAATGGACAAAATAATGGCCAAAGTGATGGGATGTTATTTCTCAGATTAAGTTACAAAATTCTGTGACATCCACCTTGTGGGATTTTCCCTACTGCCTCCTTAGCTGGCATGCTTTGAAAAAGTATGCTGCCATGTTGGAGGCCCAGGTGGCAAGGAATCGAAGGCAGCCTCTGGCCAAAAGCTAGTTAGGGACTGAGGTCTTCAGTCTAAAAACCCATGAGAACCTGAATCCTGTCAACAATCAATAATGTGAGTGAGCTTAGAAGCAAATCTTTCCCCAGTTGAGATGTGAGGTGACTACAGCTCCAGCCAACACCTTGATTACAGACTTATAAGAAACCCCGAAGCAGAAGATCCAGATTGACTGACCTACATAAACTGTAATATAAAGATGAATATCATTTTAAAATACTTTCTTTTGAGGTAATTTTTATAGAACAATATATAAATAACTAATACGATAACCACTAGAATTGGTAGATTTATAACTTAAAAAGAGTATAAAATTTTAAATAAGATTTTCACTTTTCAGAATGAAGTTCCATTTAAAATGACTTTAAAATGAGGAACTGTGAGTTTTTTTACTTTTGATTGTCTAAGATATCATGTTTAGAGTATCCAACCTTAAGGAAAACCAAAATAGAATGTTTAATTCATGTTAAGCATAAAATCGTTATTTTAAGTCCAGGCATTGTTCATTGCTGTTTCTCAAATTATGTCAATTTAACTCAAACTGCAGAATGACTTTAAATTTCTATTTAGTTTAGCCAAATAAGCTATAATTACTCTTTAGGTTGAGAAGAATGACATCCGAAGAACATCTGGATAGCAATAAGGGAAATGTTGAGTCAATATGTCTTCATTATATATTGCAACTTCTCACCACAACTGAGTAATAATCTGATTCCCCTTTATAGTTATATCATTGCCTTATATGCTTACTTCTCAACTTTACTTTTTCACTTCCTTCTACTTTAGGAAAGCAAATAAAATAAAGTGAGTAAAAAGAAAATGAAAAAAGAAATTCCCAAGCTTTACATACAGCACTTTAGCTGTCAGCTCCCCAATGAAAATTTCCTAATATCAGATAATTGGTTTTCTTCCCCACTAGAGTCTTAATGAATATACAAAGGCATATACATAATGTTTGATAATTGCAATGAACACACTTTGGTGAAATTTAAGCACTTCAAAAACTTGTGAGAATTATACACAAACATAAAACCTTCATGTGAAATGATTTTAAATCATGAGTCACCATCGCTATACTTAGAGATGTATAAATTTGTTGGAAATAATGTTAGGTCCCTCGAAACAAACTTCTGAGTCAGCAGAGTAAAGATTCAAAATTCTAAAAATTATGACATCTTTGAAATACAGGTGAAAACAGAAAAGGTCAGGTGGTCCACAGATTATTAACAGCATTAGAAACAGGCTCCTGTGATGGCAAAAATAAGTGATTCTACTTACGGAAAATCATAGGACAGAGCTGGTTTGTCTAGTATTTGACAAAGCTACAAAGTTGGTGTCAATTATAACTGTCAGCAAAGAACTGGCAAAAGCTAAGTTCTTCTTAGGCGACGATCAAAGAAGCCTGAGACTCATTAAGGAAAAGTGACAATTCATTATGTCAAATACATTATGCTAACTTATTGGCCACCAGGTGGCAGCAAGTAGCTTTACATGCAGAGTATGAAACCAGGCTATAGATTTAGAAGTTTTTGCTTTGCAAATCTGAAAATGACAATGTAATTTATGGTATTCAATTGTGAAGTTACCAAGTTAGGGAACAGTATTTTTTAAGGAGAACATATAATATTAATTTTCCTATACAGCACCATGAAATTGTCCTTAGAAAATTTTCAGTTTGCCACGAACGATACAAATACAGTGCTTTAATTTCCCTATTTCTATTTGACTAGCATGTGAGGACTGCTGGTCCAGTTTAATCGTGACTGGATCCTGCAAAGGACCTGTTTCTCCACTTGGTCAGGGATATTTTGGTAAGAGCAGGAAAGAGAAATATACTTACAGAGTTTTAAAGTCTATCTTACTATTTTTATTCTATTTTATTTGACTATTTTGTTGAGAGATTCCTTGTATTTTAAATTTTGAGCCTGATTTTTTATGGTTTTACAGTTTACTCTTATGATTTTTCAACACACTCAGAAGGGGTAAAAATTTTAACAGTCAGTAAACAAGTATTGAAATCATATAACCTTATCTAACATAAAGTACAATTCTATTGTTTGCAAAGGATAAGCAAAACTCCTTTTTTCATTAAGATAGAAACTTTTAACACAGAAAAAGATATCAATTGCCAAAGTTTATCTATCTGGTGCTTAGTCTACCTACCGAGCCACACTTATACAGCTTCGCTTAGTATTTAAAGGTTTACTCTCTGAGGTAGATATTTATAGCTGTTGCTTGATCAAATCCCATTCTTTTTTTTGGAAAGTCACCCTGATGTGTGTGTCCCTTCCCCTCTGCACCCTCAGGTATAACTCACTTGTCCACCTAGACATCCTTGGCTGTGGGCATTTGACTCGGGACCAAGCAAAACAAAACACGGTATTCCTTTAGCCACAAGTAAATGGTTTACAGATAGCCCAGTGATGCAGAAATTCGTAATTAAATATTTAATTACTTGTAAAGCATAACTATGAAGAAGCCATGATGTATCTAGTTCATCTGTGGGAAAGGGGGTGAAGATTTAGGCCTTCTTAGAAATCAAATGTGAAAGATAAAGGCAGAGAAGTATGTGAATTATAAATCCAAAGGTAACTAACACAAGAGTGTACAAATTCAACATGAGCAAATGGAATCACAACAGTGAAAACATTGCAGAGCATTGTGAATAGGGCCAGTGTTTCCTGTGCTTATTAAAACAGAAATTGGAAAGAAGACATATAGATTAAAATGCTAATTTTGACACCAAATTAGTAAAATTAGTAAGTCAACATTTTATTTATTTCTCAGAGAAGTAGTTATACCTACCTTTGCTCATCATCTGGTCTCTTGATCAAATTGAAAAGTATATGGAGAAGCTGGTCTCTCTCCTTGGGCTCAGGATGCAGGCACGCTGTACACAAGATGAGGGGGATCAACTCCTAAAGAAACACGAAGGTGGAAAAAGTCAAAGTAAAAACGCATTGCAGAATATTCTTTTTTCCCCAGAGTATTTTTAAGTGGACATTTAAAATGGAGGAAATTTTAATTTTGTTAATATTCAAGAGAAAACAAAATGTATATTTACGTGCTGGTTGGTACAAAAGGTGCAAATCACAATGTAATGAAGTTACTTAATGTTCAACTAACTTCGTTTTCTCATCCAGTACTTCCCAAGGGTCTACAACTGTTTACACTAGAAAACATTCCATCTTACTACAAGCTGATATAGCAATTTCAATTTAGAAAGAGTTTTTAAACAAAACTTACAAAAGTTAGCAATATTTTAAAACTTAAAAAGATAAAAAATAAAGAGAACTCTTCCTACTTCTATAAGTACAATATAATCTGCCTTTAAAATAAGATATAATCAATCACTTTGTTTCCTTGGCACCTAACTGGGTGGCTAAGTGAAAAGAAGACCATTTTCCACAGCTGTCGAATGTTCTCAAAACTACTACAGAGTATCGGTAGAAATGTTTTATGCTAAAATGGAAATTTTTAACAATATTTTCTCTGTGGCACATTCAACATCAAGAGATAAACCCAACACGTTGTAGAAAAGTAATATAAAACAGTTTATTTCTTCCAAAGAAATATCTGAAAATTAATTAAATTTGCTTCATACTTTAATTAAATTAAGACAAAATTCTAAAATATATTCAAAAGATATTAATGTTTTTCATTTTGGAATGGATTTTCAAATCTAATCAGAATAAAAGCCCAAAAGTGATAAAATAGTTTTGGAGAGAAATCTTCCAAGTTATAAAAACAATATTTTGCATATATTTTAAAGAAATCACTATGAAATAATAAGAATGCTTACTACTTTTATTTCTTTTCCCCATCTACTTCCCTACCCATCAAAGAGTATCAGCAGATTTAAAATAGGAATTGATCACAGTGTAATGCATGATACCCTGAAGAAAAGTCTACGTTAGGAGAAGCAGCTTCCCATTTTGAAGATGCTCCCTTAGATGATATGATTTTTTGAGTTCAGACTGAAGCTTAAAGGCATGACTAGAAGTCCCTTTCTATTATTTCTGAAGTCTTCGTATATTATTTAAAAATTACAATTACTTGGTATGAAACTTAAATTGAAGGTACAAAGGTGTAGACAAAAAGAGCTAAGAATAAATCTGAGCAGTAAAAACAAATTTAAAATATTTATGCTGTCATTTTCTATTTGGGCCCCTCTTCAGGTTTCAGATTAGTAATTGAAAAGCAAAAGAAATAAATGATTAGGAAAAATAATTTTGCGCTGGGAATGGAACACTGAGTATATAGATAAGAATCCTATATTATTAGTAATGTTTTCACCAGAGGCTTGATAAGATGCTTGATGGATTAGTCTTGACTTTGCAGGAGAAAATAAATGACGTTTTATGAAATATTAGGGTAGAAGATCATTCATTCCAAGGACTATCCTAATCTTTAAAGGATTCCATTCAGGCTGCTAAGAGCCAATGATACCAATGAGAGGAGGAGAACACTGCATCATCAGCATATCCCACTAGAGTAGAACCTTAAGAATGAAAAAGTAGTTATTCTGGAAGGTACTATGAAAAAGAGAAAATATTTTAATGCCTAAAAATCAAGATGGGCCCTAAATATTTTATTTGTACTTTACCCTCATGTCAGATGTTTCTCTCCCAAGGGTTTTCTTGCTTCCTCCTGATGCTTCCTGCTTTCCCACTGCCTCCACATAAATACTTTTATTTTAATGGAATATTATCTTATTCTATTTTCTTCTTATTGTATTCCTCTTTAAAATAAAGTCATGAAATATATGTAAAATATTTATTATAATTGCAAATACATACATATGTACTCTGTTTAAAATAGAGCATAATATTTAGCTGCTTCATCTCGAAAACAAGCAAGTCAAAATAACTGTGTTGCTGTTGATCCTTTGTGCCTTACTTTTTATTTTTTTTTAAATCATGAGGCTTAGTGATCTTTAATCAAAGAGGAGGTTTATACATGAATATAGGGAATCTTTGAACTGAAATACAGCTACGTGTGCTAAACTGAGAACACTGGACCAGGAGCTAGAAGAGTTCTTGTCTTGATTTACTCTTTAGTACCAAAGAACCGAATAAAAATCACTAAGTTCTCTGATTTTTAGTTTCCTCAAGTGAAGCACGCAGGAAGTAAGATTAGCATAGAAATGAAAACTACTTCATACACATTCTGTAATTTCCTATTTATTGCTAAAGAGATTGTTAATTTTTCCTTCTGAGATCAAAACTGGCTTCAAAAAGCTTTTTCAACACAGCACTTACCAAAGCATTTCTCAGCATAGCACCACTACCAACCAATCCCAACTGATTCATGGGAGGAAAACTCCCATGGGAGGTCTCCTTGAACTCCAAAATTCTGTGCATTTAGGGATTTGGAGAAAAATACTTGACACTTTTCAGAATCACAGTTAATAATAATTTATATTGATATTTGCTTTTATTTCTTGTTGGCAAAATTAACAATATACGAAAGTCACTGTCAATAATTTTTGGCTAATATTCCAAGCCAAGGAGAACCAAGTACATACTGGCACATTAATGGCTCTGACACTTATAACTCAGTGTATAAAGTATGCCAGATGGTCTTGTCTTATGGTGACAAAGAGCTGACAAGAGGCCCACGAAGTGATGGTAGAAAAATGAAGAGTCTGTTTCTAATAGAGCCATCAAGGATTTTAATTACTAAGTTATGACTGGTTCCAACTACCCTAATTTCTCTTATCATTCATTTATTCACAACTTCTACTTGTACCGCTCCTGAAATAGTGAATTCTATAAGTATGTACCTGCTGTGTCATACTTAATTACTGTAAATTCACCTTTTTTAAGCCTCTGAAGTACTAAATATCCGCATTAGAATTTAAGTCCATTTCTACAGTCTTCATAAATTTACAGATTTGAATCAATATTCTTCCTTTGGTATCATCTCTCCAGTTGAAGAAGTGTAGTGTTTTAAAATTCTGAATCAAACATTTAAAAAGCGGTAGCTGAATTTCTTTCAGAAGACAAACTGGTAGTGGTTTTAAAAATGCCTTTAAATGATTAAATATAAAAGCACTGAGAATAATAGAGCAATGTTAGACATCGTATCTAAAGCTTAAGAATTTCTCACGAGAAAATCCTTATAGCATGTTAGATTTAATGTCGCTAATTAAATAATAACCATTATTCACATTAGTAATAACCATGGTAAGAAAATACCTACGGCTTTGGTAACATTTCATCCAAAAGGCAATATCCCTCCTGCCCCCACCCCCCCGCCATTAAAAGTTGCTGTGCCCGTATTTCAAGGTGACGAGAATCTGAAATATTTTAAAACATGCTTTAACACTTGATTCTATTCAGTGAATGTGTACTGAATGAAGTGAAATGCAAAACTGATCTACTGATCATTAGAGAGAAAATAAGTGTAGCAATCTTATTTCAGAGGTATTCCAATACTTTATTACCATGTTAGAAAAGATAATTCTAAGGCTTTTAAAATTCATTAATCTAAAAAGCTAAATAATTTGTACTTTACTCAAGTAAATAATTTTCGCTCTAACTATTTTGATTTTTGCAATTTTAATTACAAAGCTAGTTATCTTTACGAAGGATCTGCCACCCCTCAAAACTAAAGATTATCCGTGGAATTTTGCACAGAATTAAAATTTGTACAGAATGCTGGAAAGGCTTCCAGCATTTTAATTCTCCTATCACTTTTACAAGTAAAACAGAAGAATTTCTAATAATTTTAGAGATAGTAAATGTTTTTGGATTTGATTTTATAAATTTTTTACTCAACTTTCTTAGTCTTATAAAGATTAATGTATGTTCAGGCTATAAAACAGAAGAAAAGAGTATCTAAAAGGATTTAAAACAATGTGAGTAATTAGATGTTAAGGGGGGAGAAATGAAGTAGGAAATGAGATCAGGTAAATTTTAACATTTAAAAAAGCTTAGTAATGTTGATAAGATAATGGCTCCAATATCTGAAAGGAATCTAAAACAGAAAAGGAAGCATTACATTTAGATCACATGAGAAGAGGAAATGTTTTGCATACTTTAGGTCAAGAGGCAAAATTCTACTGTTCTGGGAAAGTAACACATCAGTCCAATAAATTACGGTTCATTGCTTGCCCTCACCGTTCCACTAAAATTATTTCCTATAACTCAAGCTTTGGATAAAAATTTTAGATAGTTGTTATTTAAAGATTTTTCATCTGGTCTTTTGCCTAGGAATTAAATAATCATGAATTATAATTTAAAATCAACTACTGACAACCTCTGATTAAAATTTTCAGTTGAAACTTGTCAGGGTATTGATGATAACACGTAAAAAAAAAAAAAAAAAAAGAAGAACATCAAAAAGACTCACATAAGGAAGAAACAAGGTTACTCACCTCTGGAAAAGTTCTACACTTCAAGGGTGGTTAAAATATCTATTCTTAGAATTATTAATATCTATAATTCCTGAGGCTTAACTTTTAGGAAGCCTAACTGAAACACTCAGATGACTCTAAAGCTATGATACTGCTAAAGAGCACGTGATTTAGTCCCAAAATTAACACACACACACACACACACACACACACACACACACACACACACAATAATTTAAAGAAGATGAAACGTGAGCTTATCTACTTTATTACTATCTAGGCTATTATTACTCATAAGTAAAAAAATTTACCATGGGGCAAATATGAATGGTAATATGTAAAAGAGCAAAGTTTGGTTTCTTAGAAGATTAGTAGGTCTTTAGAGGTACTACTTCTAAAACTTTTTAGGAACTGGTTCTCTCCTTTGCTTTTTTGTTTTTACAGCTTTAATGAGATATTTTATATATCCTAAAATTCATGCATTTCAAGTGTACAATCAGTAATTTTTAGTTTATTCAGAGTTGTGTAACCATCACCAATCTAATTTTGGAACATTTTCAACATCCTCCCCCTGCAAATCTTGGACTCATCCACCATGTCTACTCACCCCACCCCCATTCAAGGCACTGGTTTCCTTCTCCTTTTCCAACTTTAGCTAGCTGATGGCATATATTTCCTTGGTATAGAATGAAAATGAAAGTTAAATTTAGATGTATCATTATAAAAATGCTTTTAGAAGTAATCCTTTATGAAATCTTGTTTTTTTTAATTAAAAAATTTTTTCCATCAAATGCATTTATAGCAGAGATTGTAAAAAAATCAACTTATTCAGCCTATTTACTATATTCATAGATCAAAAGACAAATCAATTTATTCCGTAATGTGGCTACTACATAAGCCACATACAGAAAATTAGTTCATTATTTTATTTTTTTTCTCCCAAAATGAATAGACAAGGAAGTTTTTTAAAAATACGAACTGGTAAAAAGTGGTTATCATTACTTCAAAGAACATAGGAGGAAATTTTTTTCCACTGTTATCATCTCTGAAGTTGGGTCTTTACAATGGAGAGCGTGTCATAATTTAACTGGAATTCTTTTTCTTTCTTAAAAGTACATAAATGTTACAAATCAATGGCATCTTGGTTTTGAAGTATACATTGCCAAATTTAGAAATTGCTATAATTATGACCTGAAGTTTGAGTGAGGTTGTTAGTTTTCCTTTTAAAATAAAAAAACCAATAACACTAATATCTACATTCACTGTGCTTTTCACTTTTATAAAAAATAAAAAGTTTCATTTATTAGATGACCCCAATTCAACAACCTTGCTTTAATTAGTTTTAATTAACCTTTATGTTATTCCCTTTAAAACAGGAGGTCACAAAATCAATCGAATGGGTCACGAAGAGCATTTCTTTCTTTTTTAGTCTTTATTTACGTATATTCTTTATTGTTTTAAAATATTTATAAAATCTTCTTTGCTTTTACTATCTTCTATTTTAACTTTTCGTAATTACTAAAGGCAAGACTTGATTTGTAAACCTTTTATATTACTTATATGTTGGCACATGATGTAAAATGTCTTAATGAGAGCACACATAGTCAATAAAGTTTGAAAAAACACTAAAACATATTAAAGTACAATTAAACTACTAGCTATTATGTAGCTAGTTCTTTATATACTGACAAAGAAAGGTACAAAAACATGTTACATGGAAAAAAACAAAGTGGAGAATAGTGCATATTGTATAATATTATTTGTTTAAGTCACGGAAAAAAGAGCATATATTTGAGTTTGTTTATACATGCATAAAATATAACTAAAATAGCTGGAGACTTTAATACCCCAGTTTCAATAATGGCTAGAACATCTAGACAGGAAATCAGTAAGGAAGTAGGGGACTTGAACACTATAAAACAATTAGATCTAGTAGATATATACATAAAGAACACGCCACCTGACAAAAGCAGAATATACAGTCTTCTCAAGTACACATGGAACGTTCTGAAGGCTAGACCATATGCTAGGGTATAGACAATTCTCGATAAAATTTCAAAAGACTGAAATCATACAAAATATCTTCTCTAACTACAATGGAACACAATTAAAAATCAATGATAGGAGGGACATAAGAATATGTTGATGTTAAATAACACACTTAAATGATGAATGGGTCAAAGAAATCAATAAGGAAATCAGAAAACACTTTGAGATGAATGAATGAAAACAGAAAACACAACATAACCAAAACTTATGAGATGTAGCAAAAGTAGTACTCTGTGGAGAGCAGATTGCAAGCAGACAAGGTTCTTGCAATCTGTGAGATCAATCAAGGGTTGCCTCACTTCTACAAACCCTCCTAAGAATGGGAAAGGAGGAACTGATTAAAGAACAATGCTGTGTTGCTCCAGGGCAGGGAGTACGCTCATAGCCTCAAACAGATCGAAATGCAAAAGATTATAGCAGGGTGTGTAGACTGGGTGGGGATAGTCTTATTTTAGTTATCAATTGTATGCACTTGTATAAAAGCAGCTTGCAAAAATAAAACTGGGCTACTACTCCATCATCAGTGGATAGTGGACCTCCTGATCCCAGCTCTTTGTCTTCTTTCTTTTCTCAATCTCCTACTGTTCCCACTCAGGATTATTTTCCAGGGCCTTGCTGGATGTAGCAGGATTTACCACTTGCTGGACGTGGCAGTACTCAGAGGGAAACTTATAGCTATAAATGCCTCCATTAAAAAAGAAGCAAGACCCCAATTCAACAACCTTGCTTTATACCTTAAGGAACTAGATTAAGAGCAAACTAAACCCAAGGCCAGCAGAAAGAAGGAAATAATAAAGATCAGAGCAGAGATAAATGAAATATAGAAAAGAAAAACAATAGAGAAAATCAACAAAATTGACAGAACTTAGCCAAGACTAAGAAAAAAGAGATAAGATACAAATAGCTAGAGCTAGAAATGAAGAAGTGGACATTAGTACCAACCTTACAAAAATTAAAAGGATTAGACGTGAACAGCACAAATAATGGTTTACTAATAATCAAATAGATAATCAAGATAAAATGAACTAATTCTAGAATCACATAAATTACCAAAACTGACTCAAGAAGAAATAGAATATCAATAGACCCATTAATAAAAAAAAATCTGCTAAACAAAGAAAAGTTCTAGGATCAGATGGCTTCAGTGGTGAATTCTAAAATACATTTAAAGAATACCAATCCTATTCAAACTCTTCCAAAAAATAGATGATGAAAAATTTCTAACACATTCTATAAGGCCATCATTAGCTTGATAAAAAACCAGACAGATAGCAAAAGAAAAGAACTTTACAGACTAACATCCTTCATGAATTTAGATGCAGAAATGCACAATAAAATACTACCAAATCCAAGAACACATTAAAAGAATTATAAACCACGTTCAAGTGGAATAATCCCCGGAATGCAAGGTTGGTTCGACATATAAAAAAATCATCAATATATTATACCACATCAATAAAAACTAATGGAAACAAATCATCATCTCAATCAATGCACAAAAAATATCTAACAAATTCAATATGCTTTCATGATAAAAACACTCAGCAAACTAATATGATAAAGGGCATTTATGAAAAACCCATAGTTAGCATCATTGTGGTGAAAGACTGAAAGCTTTTCTCCTAAATGTAGGAACAGGATAAGAGCATCTGCTTTCTCAAAACACTGCTATTCAACATTTTACTAGAACTCCTACTAAGCAAGAGAATGAAATGAAAGGCATCCAAATTGGAAAGGAAGAAGCAAAATTATCTCTATTTGCAGGTAACATGATTCTAGACATAGAAAAGCTCACAGAAACCACAAAAAACCCCTCATACTTTCCATTTTCAAAACTTACCACATAGCTACTACAGTAATCAAAATAGTGTGGAACAGGCATAAGGATAAATATAAAGATCAATGGAATAGAACTTTGAGTCCAGAAATAAAACCAAACATCTATAGCCAATTGATTTTCAACAAAGGTGTCATGACCATTCAATGGGGAAACAATTTTCTCTTTCGCAAATGGTGCTGGGACAACTGGATAATCACCTGAAAAGAATAAAGTTGGACCCCTGCCTTACTCTATATATAAACAACAACAATGACGACAACAACGACAACAACAACAACAAAAAAACCAACCTCCCCCCAAACAAAACTTAAAATGGATCAATGTCCTAAATATAAGAGCTATTGCTATAAAAATACTAGAAGAAAATTTATAATTAGGTAAATATTCCTGACTTCAGATTTGGCAATAGATTCTTAAATTTACATGAAAAACACAAGCAACAAAAGAAAAAATTAGATAAATCAGACTTCACAAAAATGAAAAACATTTGCCCATCAAAGGACATTATCAAGAATGTGGAAAGACAACCTACAGGATGAGAGAAAACACCTACCTGTCATATATTTAATACGAATTTAATATCCAGAATTGTAAGAACTCTTACAACTCAAAAAACAAATAATGCAATTAAAAAATGGGCATAGGACTTGAAAGAACACACTAGAAGCTAATAACATTTATTGCATGTGGAATGGTGGCTCAGGGACAAGTATAAGAGTTTTTGTTGTATACCTTTTTATATTTAAAAGGTGTTAAACCATGGAATAACTCTTCAATCACAATACTTTTTCAAAAATATAGATTTAAGGAACTAAGGTAAAATATTAAATAAAAGTAATCCAATATCAAAGAATAAAATGAAATAAAAGTTTTGTCCTTTTATGGCCTGGGACTGGTTTCATGTAAACCAAGACAGATTTCATTATTTACCAATTCAATTTTGAGGGAATACAACTTTAGTATATTATAAATAATAAATTTTCTGATAAAGCAGAATAAGGTACAAATAATTCAATAAAGATAAATGATCAAGTCTTCACGAAATTATAAGTATGTATTTTTTAAATATAAAAAACTTAAAATCAGCCAGAAAAGTAAACATCATAACATGAATAAAATACACATGTGTATATGTATATGTATGTGTATATATGTTTATACATATATTTATATATATAATATATCTGATTACTGATGATGCAAATTTAAAAATACTTCATGCAGTCCATACAGGTTTTAGTGGCAGAGTCTTTTATGATAAAAAAAAAAGAAAGAATGAAAATTAAATTAAAAAGCTTATACTGCATTTCATAACAATTAGGTTTCTGTGATATTTTAAAGATGATATTAAGAAAACATAGTAAGAGGGATGCAAACATTAATGCATTGCATGGATTATGTTACAAGCTAAAAAATAAAAAGGAGCTCAAACACCATTCTGCCAGGCAGAACTGCAAAACAGTCTGAAATTGGACACTGATCCTTCAAGACAGAAAATTTTCCATACTTATTAATATCTCACAACTATATTTAAATAATAGGTAAAAGCATCAGTAAGAAAAGTCATTTTTATTTTTTTAAAATTAAAAATGCCTGCCAGAATTAAAATTTTTAAAGCTCTACATATGTCTTCTTGAAGATCAGTACAAATTTCTTGTGCTAAACAGATAATTAAGGATAAGCTTTATATGGGTTTTGCCAATGCATTGTGTACCTATCATACTGTAGGTCCCATGAATTATGATTGAAATCAGTGGTAAATATTAAGAAGATAACAGAAGAAAGTTATTAATGATACATTCTAAAATATTCTTATTCTATTTTTTTGTAAGAAATTTTGTGAACTGATAATTGATTTCATAAACTGAATAATTCAAATAAATAATTAAATTTATTTGCAAATAAATCATCCAGTGTCATTCAAACAACTTTTGATTAATCTTTTATTGGCTAAATATAACTATAAAAAGAACTTTCTACACTATGGCTTATCACATAGGCTATGTGTATTAGAATATATTTGCTATGGTATTATGGATATTTAAAGCATCTGTCATCAACAGGTTAGCTAAAGAAAAAGAAAAAAGATACTTTCAAATGTTATTGTAATCAATATTACAACTATCCTATCATCATCAGCATGATTATTGCCAAACAAATACAACAAAACTAACATTATAATAGGTAATTATAAGTACATTTAAAAAAAGAATTACATTTTTAGTTCCTGTTAATTTTCCATACAGAGTGTCTATTTCTGGAGACATATCTAGCAAATCACATCAAGAACAGAGAGAAATTAGTTAACTGGTAATGTGAAAAACAGACAGTGTTCACAGCACATAAATGGACCTACAGTAATAGTTAGTGTTGCACAAGCTAATGATGCTTTAAGCAAAATGGAACAACGTGAATACCATGCAGTTTTACTGAACTCACCTGACAGAGGTGTAAAACCATTCTCTAGGAGCAGAGATGCATGCACAAAAGTAAGAATATGATTGCAAGTAATAGACTTTAACAAAATAAAAACATAAGACTAAACTTCAAAATGACAAAAAATGGACAACACGATGAGATTACTGTAATGAAATACTTTCGTGTGTCTTACCTCTCTCTTTGCTAACAGCACGTTAGGAACGATGTGTGGTAGGCAGCGTCCCAGCATTAACATGACACTTTTCTCACTGTCTGCAATCCGAGACACCTGGAAAACCAAAGAATTAATAAATGATGACAGTGCTGAACTGTGTGGGATGGTACCTATAGTTCATTCTTTAGACCTTGACACCTCTGCTCCAAATATGCATCCAAAATTATACCTTACAATGATGATGAAAACAACAACTGTGTTCCCAAATGGGACAAACATTTCTGTAGGCTAGAAGTGGATTTAAAACATCTGTAAGAAGCAAGGGTGAAACCTAGGAGGCCTACAATGCCTCAGTTCTGGGAGCGAGTAGGGATAACACAGGATCGGGGCAGCTTCAATAGCATTTCTTTAGTTCTTGAAAAGATGCTCACAAATCTCTGGCTAAGGAGATCATTTGTATGATGAAGCTGCATGCAAGGGGAGGCCAGAGAAGCCTGACCCAGTCTTACAAGAGGATTGCCAGAACTGCATTCAAACCATCCTCTAGCTTTTTCATATTCTCAATGACATTGTGGGACAGAAGCCAGGAGAGGTCAAGCGGAGTCAACCATAAAACAGCCAGAAAGGGAGGAGTGAGTATAAAGACAGGAGAAAAAAATAAAATAAAATAACTTCTCAAGATGAGTCTGAAATAACAACTACAAAGCACTTGAGGAAAACTAGTCTGGGAGTTAAGAAACTCAGCAATTAAAGACAATTACTCCTAATGAAATAAAAATAATGGAGTGACCTAAAAAGAACTGAAATATAAACAATATCTACACCTAAGTTGGTTTTCTGAATTATATTAAAGAGAGAAATATAACCATATGTTAGTAGACATAACAAATTAAAAATAGGCCACAAAAAGTCACTTTAATACCAAACAAAGCTTCAATCCAAAGAGTAGAAATAATGAAATACCATCCTTAAAAGTTAAAAATTTTAGAAACTATTTCTTAGAGCATTATTTTAAATAATACATTTGTATTTGAAGTAGAGTATTAGCACAGATGTTTTTAGATGAGATACTATGAAGAAACTGAATGTTTTAAGAAAGTTACAAGAATATCTGGTATAATTTACCTCTGATCCTAAACGACTATCTGCTGACATGCGACAAAAAGAGAGTAGTGCTTGGTGGAAAGCAGGAGACAATTTCCTAGAAGAAAAGAGTGGATGAAAAGGGGACAATACTCAGCAGTTACACAGGCATTCAAGGACAAAATAAGTTACATGTTATCACTCAATTCTTGCATTAATCTTGACCCATGAGTGTTAACTGGATTTCTCAGCCACCAATGACTTGATGGGCATCTCACTGCAGAATTATATAAGGAAAAAAAGTCAGTAAGAACAGCTGATGTTAAAGTAGCTTGATGTTATGTGAATAAATGGCCCATAGATGATGTGGATCAAACCTGAAGTGGCACTTGCAGGTCAATGACTATAGAAAGTATTTGCGAAATCTGAAATGAGGACTTTTTTCTCCTCAGTTCTCATAGTCCCAGAAGGGTAAACAGTGATGTAAAGGGTGATCTGGTACAATGCTGAGAGGAATTAAAGTTTTGCAGATTTATATAACGCTAATGATAAACCTTAATATTAGAAATCCACATAAAAGAAGTAAAATTTAAGATAAGTAAAGGAGAGGCTCATTCAATATTCATGGCATATTTTAAAGAAAGTATTTTTATAATTGAAAATATTTGTCTATTTATGTTTCTATACAACATCGGTCTCTATGTAGTAGTATTCGTACAATTATAACTATGATTTGTACCGTATGTGTTCAATCTACGAAGAAAAGAGCTAACACCAAAAGTTATGCAATAAAAGTTATTTAATGTAAACCACAAAGTGGCACTCAGTAATTCCTCTGATTATAGAGTGAGCTTGTTTGCTCATTTATATTTCCCTTCCCACATTCTTTTAGTGGTGGGAGGCAGAATCCATGCAATTGCCCAGGCCAGAAACCTCTAATCTGCCTTTATACTTTCCTTTCTTTTAACCTCAAATTCAATCAATCTTTTACCTTCTAACTACCTTGCAAATCTATCCACTTTTTTCCAACACAGGACAGGCCACATTTTTTACTCGGATTTTTCTAATATATAACCTGTAAGACTCCTTTCCTCCAGTCTTGCTACCCTCCAACTACCTCTACTGCAGAGTACTCTTTCTAAAACTTAGATACCATCATGCGCCAACTCTTCAAAATGAGAGAGCTTACAAAACTGAGCCTTTGCTTAATTCTCCACCTTCATCTTCTGTCATTCTTCTCAGTTGCATTCTTTGCTTAAACCTTAGTAAATTCTTTTTAGTTCCCCAAATGCACGCATGGTGTTCTCCTAGCACAAGCTGTCCTCTCTTAGTGGGGACACTCTTCCCCTTATCTCTTTGCCTGGTTAACTCCCACTTAATTGTCAGGTCTCAGGTTAGAGAACATTTCTTCCCGAAACCTTTCCTGATGACTAGGTCAGGTACACTGAGAGTGTGTTCCCAGAGCAAGCTGAACTTCTCTTATATTACCACGTTTCATACTTTATTATAATTGTCTGATTGTTGGTCTCTCTCATACTGTAAGGTTTGTGACTGAAGGGATTACTCTATGTTTTATTTACTATAATAATATTCCTGTTAACACTGCCTGGCACATAGTTGGGAGCTAAAAAATTGGCTAAACAAATTTAACAATCATCTTCCTCCACAGAGTGGGTTTGGAATATCAAAGGAGATACATGGAAGTACTCCGAAATACTAAACGCTGTTATGGTGGACTTTCATAACAGATTTTTATGACTATATCTTATTCATATTAGAATAAATGCACTTTAAGAACTAGGCCACATCTATTTCAATTTTTATAAGCTCCGTAATACCTAAAGAAAAAACATACCCAGTGGGTACAAAAATTTGTGGTTCATTAGTGGAAATATTTGCTTAAAAAAAATTCAAATACTTCTCACTAATAATGAGTTCCTATAAGTCTAAAACAAATTAGTCACACTTTCCTCTTATATCCAACACTGGGTATAACATCCCTCTGTTTAACAAGAGGAGGAAGCATGACTTTGTGGCCCACAGCGCACGACAGGATATTTGTGAGGATTAAATAAGTGAGTATACATAAAACATTTAGAACTGTGCCCGACATATTAAAAAGAACTCAGTAAATATTTCTTTCTTAAAATTATTTACATTGTAAAATAAAATTTTAATTGTATTTTGTCTCCTTGGCACTAGAAAACATGATCGCCAAGGGCAGGGACCATGCTGAGTTCAATCACTGCGACCCCATAAAAATGAAATAAATGAATTAAGAGACTATTAATGATACATTATTAGTAATGGAAGCAGACACAGAAAAAAAGACTAAGAGCAGAAACTGTTCTTTATCACAGGCAACTACGCAGAACCAAAACCTCTTCTGAGTCTGACAATAACTGAAGAACAGAGAAAAGGTAAAAAGCACAGTGTCAAGTGTTTGCAGCACATAGTAACATACGTGTTATTTATGGGTTTAAATACTCAGCTAAGATAGAACCTATGCCATTTATGGTTCATGCCTTTTTAATGCAATTTAACTTAGCAATTACTTTGTGATTTTTTTCGTGACATGTAACTTTGCTATGTGTTAACCCCAAGGTAAAAATTCATATCTCTGGTCTGTAGAAGCAGTTCTAATAAGAACTGAAGCTCTTCCAGTGTCACGAAGCACTAAACAGCTGAAAGATGTATTCCAAAATATAGGATGTACACTAACCTGTTGGGTTTATCAAAATGGACTGTGTTTTTCCTCGATGGAGAAGAAGAAGGCATTCCTTCTCTTTCTCTCCTGGGTAAAGAGTTTGGGACAGTCTCTTTAGGAGTGGTGGAATCAACCTCATCTGATTCTGAAAGATGGATATCCTTGTTTTTTCCCTCGTCTGAATTATTTATAACTGGATTCTGTCCACTGTCTTCAGAATCTTTGTGAAGAGACTGATCTAAAGAAGGTTGAACAGAGTCACAAACTACTGGGACAGCAAAGTGTTCACTTTTGAGAAAGTCCATTTCACTGTAGAAAGAAAGAAAATTTATCAGACATTAATTGTTTTTAAAAAACTTTGGCAATAACATAAATCTCATAATGGGTTTAATGCCTTAAAAGTTTAAAATATTAATAGAAAATGGTTTGACAACTGTTAATCTTTCCCGTAGCATATACAGTGATGCTTCGTATACCTTAACTGTAGCTACAAACTTTCACCAAAGAAGAATAAAATTGGCCTTATAAACTCTCCCCTTGATTAGCACTTAACTTTCATTTCTTCATTGCAAAATGAAGATAATTTCATCTAACCCACAGGATTAGTCAAAGAATTAAATGAAATAATAAATGAGAAATGTGTTTAACACTAACGTGAAGGAGTTATTTTATTCATATTGACAGGACTGAGGGGGAGTAAAAATACTTATTCTTAGGTTCCAAGATATAATTGTAAGATCACTACAATGGTTTAATAATCTTTTTTGGGGGGAAAAAAAGGACATATTAAATATATAAAGCATTATAAGATTTTCTCTCAGAAGCTTTATAATGTGAAAAATTATGTCTGACAACTGAGATGTTATTTTGTGTATTTATATAACTACCGATTTCTTTTAAAAATTTAAAGTTTTTTAAGAAATGATGATTAAATACTAACCTTTCAAGTCTTCTGATTTGTTCCATCAAAGACCATTTCTCACTATTTAATAAACTAATTTTATCTTCTAATTTCTGTACTAGCAAGGAGTTCTAAAATCAAAACAGGAGAAAAAGAGAAACTCAAGATCTCATAATACGTTTCTACATATCTTAAAATATTTGGGGGGACTTGATTAGTTAGGTAATACCTCTTACCTCTACAGTTTGAGGAGTTCCAAGAGGTGGAGGAAGGTTGCTTAAAATTGGTGTGAGGGCCTCTAATTCATCCTCTTCTACTCCGCTGGCCACATCCACAAGGTCTTTTCCTGTCACCTGATGATTTCCAAAATCTCGGTAGAGTTGCAGTAAGTCTGGAGGTTTCGGAATGTTTAACCCTACATCATCCCATAGTTCAAAATCCTAAAAGATAAAAAATAATTATATAAAAAACAATCTGAGGTGATTTTATCCTGCGTTTTTGAGATATATTTTATTCCTTATTGCTAATCTTTGTTTATTGCTAATATCTTGAAAACGCAATATAATCATAATTTTGTTATAATATTAGAATATATGTTCTAAGTATAAGTAAATATCGTTCATAAACTTATTTTTACATCTTCCTTGTCCAGTATTATTCTTGTAAGTTTCCTGCTATTCTAGGTAAACAGGTTTAACTATCTTAGATGTCAAGATGTTGCACATACAATCTTTTCATTAAATCTCTCAAAAATGCAAACTATCAACTTTAAAGCTTGTGTCAACTTTCAAGATAATAAAATATGCTTAAATATTTGTATTAAGTCAAAGAACATGTCTAGATTTAAGAAGTCTTACTTCATAAGTTGTACCTATTATTTATAAGTAAGCTAAGTGATGACATTAACTTTGTTCTTCCTTTTTTATTATTCTAACCTATATATATTCAGTGTAATCTCTGGTGGGTAAGCAAGCAATTTAATCTGCTTGCTTTTTTTGCTGTAGCTGTTCGACTCTCGTTTATAGTAAAAAAAATGCTTCTGGCAACTTCTAGAAACCAACAGTTACTCTTAGATTTGTTGTGTAGGAATTATTCTTGCTAGTTTGACACAATTTTATTATTAAAGTACAAAAAAGCATAGTACCTCAAGCATTTTATGGGCAAAGATTTTTAAAAGAGATTTATAAAGTTCCAGAGTAATCAATCATAGGCAAATACATTGGCCTACCAGTCTCTCTTCCTTTAATACATCAAAACTTAGTACTAATTTGATGTCTTATAATTTGTTTTTGGTTTATATTTATTTGACTGTTTTAAATGTGATACTCAATCCTTTAAGGGCTCAATGAATGGGAACAGTTATTACTGAGAGTTAAATCTGAGGCAGATATAAGATAGGTATTTAAAATGGGGGCTTTGGAGAAAACCAAACCCAAGTATGAAATTCATATCTGTTTCCTCTTACTACTGTTATAAATTAATTTGAAACAAGCAGGTCATCTGTGAGATGGGTATAATACTTACCTCTTAGGGTTTTATTAAGGATAAAATAAAATGTATAAAATGTATATTAAATCATTAATACAGTGCTTGGCCTCTGAGAACTCAACAAATTTAATCTTTTAAAAAATTATTAAATGAATATTACAGATATTATTCAAATGTCCATGTATCCATCTATATCCATTCAGTATTTATTAGATATCAACCCTTTGCTTAGAACCAGGGATAAAAATACTGTCGCCATTCATGGACTTTCACAGTTAAAGAGTGGGGACATACAGAAATAGGTAGAATCTAAATAGCACAGGTATTATGACCGAAGAACTGTTCAGAATTCAGAGACGAGTCGATTTCTGTCTCGAAGTGTGGAGGGAGGGTAAGGTAAGGTTTCTGGAAGCTGACGACAACTCTCTCAGAAAAGGTTTAGGTACTTACGGGGCAGATGGCAATGCAAAGATGGGGGAACTAATTATTTCACAGGCAAAGAGAAGAATGAGCAAAAATACAAAGCTCCAAATGAACCAGATATGTTCAGGGAGATGCGGGCCCTTCTCTTTGGCATGATTATAATTAAGAGGTAAAGATAATGCTGAAGAGGCTGGTAGAAGAATAAGCTAAAAAGAAAGTCGAGTGGGCATATAAATTTAGAATTGACAAGGAAGGAGTTAAAGCAGAAGACAGAGAGATGACTGATGTAAAAAACAGGGAGAGATTAGGGAAGCGGAGACAATATGGTGAAAAAACAGATTAGTGGGAGCAAGACAGTGACAAAGCCCAGAGCATGGCAGCGGGAGCATGGTAATTTCCTACAGTGGAGTATAGAGCTTCTGGTAGTAGATTATAATACCTACTTGAAAAGGAGAAGAAACAGGGTCCTCAGTGAAAAGACGTTTTACTTAAGGCAAAAAGGACATTCTGAGGAGAAGTTGAAAATATAGAAAGTTTACTTCTGATTAAATAAAAGTTTCAAATAGCGTAATAGAAAGAAAAGATGGGAAGTAAATCAGTCATAGAAGAACTGGCAGAGGGAAGCAAAGAGCAGTATGACAATGAATGTATGCAGATAAAAATATGAGAAAACTATCAGTAAATATTTATTAAGTGCTTTTCATATATGCAGATACAGAGATGAACAAGGGATTCTATTAGCTTCAAGGAGCTTATAGTCTAGTCGAGGAGACGAGAGATAATTCGAGGTAATGACAAGTACCATATAGAGGATAAATGAAGGCATATGATGGAAAATAAAACAGGGTAAAAAGTCTTACTTTTTGGCCAGAAGTTGAATGTAAGAGCAGTGAGGGCTTTAGATAGCACTGATTTCAGGCCAGTTGAAATAAGCACTAAATGTTCCTATAGTTAAAGAACAGGTTATTGACAAACACTTCCAACGCTTTTCTTTTAGAAAAAAAAAAAAAAAAAAAACAGCTTTACTGAGGTATAATTAAAATAGAATAAACTGCACAAGTGAAATGAATCCAGGAGCT
This sequence comes from Pteropus medius, assembly GCF_902729225.1. Taxonomy (NCBI): domain Eukaryota; kingdom Metazoa; phylum Chordata; class Mammalia; order Chiroptera; family Pteropodidae; genus Pteropus; species Pteropus medius. Next base: position 9,919,359 of record NW_024340849.1, read on the forward strand.
AATTTAAAATGTATAATTTGCTAAATTTTGACATACGTGTACACCCCTGAATAGATCATCACAATGAAGAAACTTGTTCATTCCCAAGTTTTCTCTGATCCCTTTGTCATCCTTCCCTCTGTTCCTCACACCCGCCCTGTTGCTAGGCAAATACTGGTCTATTTTCTTTACATTTCTAGAATTTTATATAAATAGAATCATACAGTAAGTACCCTGTCTGGTTTCTTTCATTCGGATTAATGATTTTCAGATTAATCCATACCACATCTATCAGTAGTTCATTCCTTTTTATTGCCAAGTAGTATTTCACTGTAAAGATACAAGATTTTTTATCCAATCACCTGTTCTTTGCATTTGGTTGGATTCCCAGATTTTAGCTATTTTACATAAAACTGCTATGTATATTGTGTAGGAGTCTTTGTATGGACACATGCTTTCATTTCTCTTCGATTGTAATATCTAGAAAGGGAATGCCAGGTCATATAGATGATGAATGTCTTAACTTTTTAAAGAAACTGTCAAAATGTGTTATGAAGTGACTGTACCATTTTACATTCCCACTAGCAATGATAAGATTTCTAGTTGCTTAACATCCTTGCCAAGACTTGGTACAGTCTTAGTTAGATGCTCTAGTGTGTTGTAGTATTGCAATATATGTTCTTTGTTGAAATATCTGTTTAAATCTTTTATCCATTGTTTTAAAAATTAGGTTGTTTTGCTATTATTGAGTTTAGAGAGATCTTTATATATGCTGGATACAAGTCTTTTATCAGATATGTACTTGTAAATATTTCACTCAATCTATGGCTTATATTTTCATTTGCTTCAAAGTGGCTTTCAAAGAGCAGACATTATTAATTTCGATGAGAAAAAATATGGTGAAAAACATCATGCTTTTGGTGTCATATCTAAGAAATCTGTTTACCTTTCAAAGTTAAATATATTTTTCCCATGTTTTCTTCTAGAAGCCTTATAGCTTTAGAATTTACATTTAAGTCTATAATCTATTTGAATTAATTTTTGTATTTGGTGTGATATATGGTCTGAAGTTTGTTTAGGGGTAGGGCTTATGAATATCAAAATATTTCAGCACCAAATGTTAAAAAAGACTATTCTTTCTATATGGAATTTACTTGGCATTTTGTCAAATCAAAAGATCATCTATGTGTAAGTCAATCTCTTTATTCTCTATCATGGTCTATTAATCTATTTGTCTATCTTTATGCCAATAAGACTGTCTCAACTACAAAATATTGAAGTCAGGTACTTCAAATTCCTCCAACTTTGTCTTTCTTTATTAAAGTTTTTTTTGGGGGCTATAGTGTTAGGTTCTTTTCATTTCCATACAAATTTTGGAATAAACTAATTAATCTCTAAAAAAATGCTGGTGAGGTTTTGACTGAGATTGTACTGAAAATAAAAATCAATTTGGGAAACTGATACTTTGACAACATTGAATTCTCTGACCTCTGAGCATAATACTTCATTTACATCTTCTTTAGTTTCTCTCAGCATATATAATGGTTTTCAGAGGACAAGCCTTATCAGGTTTATCTCTAAGTATTCCTCTTTTTTGATACTCTATAAATACTATTTTAAAATTTCAATTTCTAATTTTTGTTAGCATACAGAAATACAATTGATTTCTGTTTATTGATCTTGTATCTTACAACCTCACTAAAATCAATGATTAGTTTTAGCATCTTTTTTGGATGGTCCATAGGATTTTCTATATATACAATCATGCCATCAGTTAATAAAGACATTTTTACTTCTTCCTTTCCAAAAGGTGTGCCTTTCGTTTCTTTCCCTTACCTTGTATTGGCTAAAATCTTCAGTACAAAGTTCAAGAGAAGTAGTGAGAGCAGACATCCTTGCTTTGTTCCTCATCTTTTACTGTTAAAGTATGATGTTAGTGATAGGTTTTCTATAAATGTCTTTTATGAGGTTGAGGAGATTTCTCTCTATTCCTAGTTTCTTTAAAGTTTTTATGGAGAAAGAAGGTTCGATTGTGTCAAATGCTTTTTTTGCATCTTCTGAGATGATCATATAACTTTTTTTTTCTTTTAGTTTCTTAATATGGTGAGTCACAATGACTGATATTTGATATTAAATCAACCTTACATTCCTTGGATAAGCCATTGGGTCATGATGTGTTAGTCTTTTTACATGTTGTTAGATTTGATATGATAAAGCGTTACGTAGAATTGTTGTATAATGTTATGTAAAATGTTATGTACAATAACTGAGGGAGTAACTGAACTGTCACCTCCCTTAGAGAACGTCTAATTTTGCTAAATGATCCATGGGATATTTTATTGACCAATGGAATATATCTGATCTAAAATGATGGCCTCCTGATTTCTACATAATAAACTCTTTGGTATTGACCTTCTTAAGATGCAAGATGCAAATTAATCTATTAGCACTAAGAGTCAAAATATCACAGAGTTCGGAGATGACATTAAAACAAGCCATCATTTCTTTGCTTACAAGATTTTATCAGGAAAACAATGAGGTTCTAAAGTCGGCCCCTATTCAAACAAACATAACTTATATTCACTCTCATTCAAAATATTCTCTTAATTGCTATTATCTATCGTCTTAATTATTACAGTGCTACTGAAAAGGTTTTTAGGTAAACTTTTTATAAGTATACATTAATTTGTACTACCAAGTTAATGTTTAAAGTAAAACCTCAGCATATTCTATAAATACATGGAAATATGAGTAAGTTATATAGTTACTGGGGAGTTGTAAAAAGCTACCTGAGAAGAATAAGTCCTTATGTAAAAAGAAGAAATATCTTTAAGTCAGTAGGATACTAGACTGGGTAGGTAAGGAAATGAGTTTGATAACTAGAGTTATAGAATTTTACTATATGTATAACTTTAAAAAGTTAAAGAAAGTAAATAAAAGAGAAAATAAATACATTGTAAGTTAAAAAGGAAATGTATCATTGTTAAAAAAAGTAACTGTACCTGATCATCATTTTCATCTGAAAAGGTTATTGATGTAAGCTTGTAGTTATTCTTCAATAAAAATTCATTGACTAAGAAGTTTAGAGCTCTCTTTTCAAGAGGTTTGATTGGCTCCTGGAGGCAAAATAAGATAACAAGACTATAAGGTTTCCTCCTTCAATATTCACGCTACTATTTTATGTGGAAGACACTTTTGGATCTACCATTCACCCACCTGAATTTCAGGACTTGATTTGTAATTTTTTCGTTCCTGTAAAGGAACTTCATGTTCTGGTGAAAGAAAATATAAATAATATTTTACTATTTTACATTTGAAAATATCTCAGCTACTTCTACATTGTCAAAGTAGAAAAAGTCTCAAAAAAGTTGTATGTACACCACCTGCAGCCTTTGTCAGGTTGGCTCGGAGGGCCTGAATGGTCTCCTTGGCTTTCCGTAGTTCAAACTCCAGGACTGGACAGGGATTTGGAATAAACACACACAGGCATCCAACCAAGAAAAGGGAAACAAAAATAAAAAAATAAAAAGCAAGGATGGGTATGAAAAAAAAATACAATTTGTATTGAAAACAGAAAGCATGCAATCTTTATGAATCTTGTGAACGCATGCAGCAGAGTTGATTTGCAAGCAAACTGGTGAATGTTTTCCATAGTTTTAGATTTCAGGGGACTACTGACAAAATGTTCTAGCTGTCTGACAAGGAATAGCTCTATTTAAAAAATAAAATCTATGGCATACTCTCATCTAGGTAAATAAAAATATTGGTAAGCCGGGTGCTTCTGTTTCACTCAGTCTAGGTAAAAAAATGCAATGAGATGTTTTCAGGTGACAATTTTAGGGGAAAAGATAAAAATTAGATGAACTCCAAGCAAATATACTTAAAGAAGACCTTAGGAATTTAAAAATATATTATCTAGAATAATGCTATAAATCAATATATAAAAATGTTAGTGAATATATCCCTTCATTAAGATATTGAAGGAATATAGCTTAAATCTTTAACAAATGTTGGGCTACCTATAAATTTTTCTACATACAAGCGTGTTTTCTACAAACAAGCTTAGATATGTTAAACACATATCTAAAAAAAAGTTCCTAAGGGTTTATTTTAGTTTTCCTTTAAACCAAAGGGTAGAAATAGTTTGTCTTTTAATTTCTAATTAAGTTCATCCTAAAGCAAAGGATTGTGTACAATTCTAAAAGTATAGTTATCTAAGGATACTAAATAAAATTATTTAGAATTACAAAGTTTCTGATAACTGTTCAAATATAACGAAACTCAAAGATATCTCTTTTATCAGGGTCTGATTATAAGATAGACATTAATATTGGAAACATTTTAATAAGCTTTTTAAAATGTTTCATTATGAGCAAGATTTAACTGTATGTATCTTAAATGGAATTTTCTTTAAAATATATAAATACTACTCTAAAATATAAAGAAAGCCATTTCTGTGAAGTAAACCTCTAGGAAAATTAAGTCATCTTTGTCACAACTGGATATTAAAAAATTATTATATTAAATAGTTCTGCATAAAAACTAGCTAATTAAATAAGTGATTTTTTTCCTGATTGACTAATAAATAGAAAAAAGAAGATGGCAAATGAGATGTTATCAGAGACAACAAAGCTATAAAAATATATGGAAAAATTAGGATTCACTCAGTTTGCATATTTTCATTAAAAACTTAAGATGTAACTGAATCACTTCTAGTACATGAAGGCCAATTATTTTGATGCACAGAATTTCACTGCAGCAACATGGAAGCACAACTAAAAATCAGATGACCTGTATGTAACTATTTCTTTTTCGGTAGTCAGCAATGCTGATCTGCAAACATTTCTGTGCAACAAAGTTAAAATATTTTCCCTAAAACATAACACTTCTGGAAACTCTGAGAGTCTATGTTTAAAGTTAGACTGCACAGGTTCAGTGTGTAAGGAAGAGAATAGGTTTACTTTTTTTTTTAATTTCAAAATTATAGGTAATTGATTTTGATTTAAAAATACTTAACTATATCTTAAGTAAAAAGAGTATACGTTTATGTTTCAGTATCACTTACAATTTACTAAGACATTACAGAACAATTGCAGATCAGAAATGCCCTGCACCAGAAGACAGAAATATGGAAAAAAAAAAATGAAAAAATGGTTAAAACACAAACTGTGAAAAACCAAATTCAACTGGCGAAAGTTTAGGTGACCAAGAGCAAAACACTGAATGATCAAGGCACAGAAAGCCAGAAAAACCCATGTCAGACGGCAAGAATTTAGATTTTTATGCACATATACATATACACTGCCAAATGTCATTAGAAGTTACCAATACTTTGAAAAGATAGTGCTTATCAAAATGAATTCACTCTGCTGCATGTTTCTTAATATAAACTTTAATATAAACTTTAAAAGACAGAGGCATATCTCTAAAGCTATAGCACATCTCTATAAAGGCACGCTATAATTCAGTCATTCCAGTTACGTGAGTCATTCCAGTTATGTGAGAGTTTCACAAGAAAGGTCTGCACAGCTATATTTACACATACATGAATTTGTTTCATCTTTATTTAAAAAAATTGACTTAAAGCTTAAAATTACTATAAAAAGATACACTGTACCAAACAACCTTCGAGTATTTTTCAAATATTATAATTCTTCATAAAAATGTTCGAGGATGTGTATGTTTTTAAAAAGCACCGTAGGAACCAATTATCAACCTGCTTAGTCCACTATCCCAACCCTCTAGCAGCTCGACCCTGCTGAATGCAGTTTTATTGGAACTAAAGTAACAACTGCAAAGATGGGTATATTCTAATAATGCGTATTACAAATCTTACCAAAATAATGAATGATTAAGTCAGTACAACCAATTCCAGATCAGTTGAAACAGTTGATTCCCAACCAGGGTTGGATAATCTGGTATAACATCAGAGGTACTTGTGTGCTAAAAGATCATGCTCTCCAGACTTAGGAGACATACAACTGACTGACTATGTGGAAACAAAGTGAAGTGTTAAATTTCAAAGCAGAAAAAAAAAAATCAATCTTTTGATACCACATCTCAATATATCACTACTATTATCTTGAAATATTTGCTAGTTTAGCTCATTTTGGCACAAAACGCAAAATATTATTTTGGAAGATCTTTTCCATAACACTAATCAGTCAAGTATTTTTTTCATTCCCATTCCTGTTCACTACTGAAGAGTTCAAATCAATAAGGCTGAGTCAAGGACCATGCCACTTTATGGCACACATAAAACTGTCTTCTCTCAAGTCCTGGAATTTGTTTTTCTTCTGAATGTAAAATGATTTGACTTCATAATAAAATACCACTTCTCCATCTTTAACATTTATTTTATTATCTCGGGAACTTTTCTAGGAAAAGGAAAAATTCTCTTAATACTATGAGTTAGAGTAAAAATTTTTTTCCTAAAATTATACAAAAAGCTTAAGACAGTACCATCACCACTCCTTCTGGGTTTAGAGAATTCTCCTTGCCTTTTAGAGACTTCAGAAAGACATAGTACTGTTAGCCATGAGTTGGTAGATAGTGAGAAATAAATGACTGGAACCAAGATGCAATATCCATAGTTAGTAGACATTTAGTTTTCTATATTCATTTTAATGGAAAAAAAACTTCTTCTCCAAGTCTTAAAATAAATTCTTTCCATTACTGTTCCTCCTGCTCAGGTTCTCCTACAGATTCCTCTATCACTCACCTCAGAGCTGGTGTTTCCCAGGGTGCCATCCTTGGCCCTTTACTTACTCTATACTCCACTGGACTGATATTCACTCTTATGATTTTAACTATCACAAATACTCTGAAGATTCAGAAACCTTTAAACCTTTTCCCCAAGATACAGACCTACTTAATAATTATCACCTGGCTATGCCCACTTGAATGTCTCATAAGTTCTGAATTCGATCCTATCCAAATGAATTTCATCAAATTCCTCTCAAATCTGCTCTCCCTACTCCTGCAATCTCCTCCCATTTACGGTACCACTACCTACCCAGCTGCCTAAACAGAAAATCTACAGATTACTCCGCTTATCCCTTGCACTTTCTCCCACATAAATTAAATGTCCAAGCCATATTGATTCCAAATCTTGAGTAACCCTTTAAATAATCAACCATCTCAATTGTCTTTGCAACTCTCCTAGTTCAGAAATTTATGATTTATCATGTAAATTACAATGTACAACCATGTTAAGGGCCTGTCGCCTCTAAAGCCTTGTCGGAGCACATATCCTGTATTGAATCATACAAAATTATAACTAAGATTTAAGTAAGGTTCAAAATAAGAAAAACAAAAGCACTGCTCATAGGAAGTACAAATAACTGTACTGGGGAAAAATATAATAAAAAGACAAATGGGCTTATTTAATCCTGGTAAAGCTAGATATGTATGCTGCAGGCCAACAGCAAAGAAATAAGAGGGCTCCTGATGCCGCTTCTCACCCAGGGCACAGGGCCAGGTTATCCCACGGGCAAAATCCTGAATGTTATTTTAGAAAGTCTACTAGATTATGTAAGCTTTATAATGGCTTCACATGTCTATTTTTTTTTTTTTAATTCTAGGAGTTTATTTTAGCCAAACTGACGACATGTGCAAGACCTCAAATGCTCCCATGCGTCTACTGAATATAGAGTAAGCACTCAAATATTTGTTGAATGAATGAGCATTCCAATACTTGATGTCATGTGTAATAAATCTGAAACATTACTGTCTCACCAGCTTTAAGGAGCATCTTTCCTGCAAATCAGAAAGCACAGTTTTTATAGTTCTCTAGATCCCAACATAAAAGTTAAGGTGTGAACTAGAGAAGTAATACAATAATAGGAAGAGACACGAGAACAACTAAAGTCAGAGACTCTGACGCTAAAAGATGGGTCATGTGAACCTGAGGCAGGAATGCAGGTGGTTCCAAAATTAACAACGTTCTTATCACTATTTCCAAAGTAGGGACGTTTATTTGTGTTATCTAAATGCAAATACATTCCTTGAGGGCAGAAACTATTTCATGTTTCTATATCTAGTGCAGAACCTAGTACCTAACATAGCATACCCAAAATGCCTAAAATATATTAGAGAATGGCAACCCCAATATTTAGAATATAGGTGTCCCTTGCTATTTTTTAAGAAAACTTGAAAATTTAACAGGTACACTGTATATGCACCAAGTAACACTAGCTTTGTTTAATATCATAGAGAGTTTTTACTAAAAAATAGGTTAGATATAGCTCATTTTGGTTGGTGACTACTATTCCTTACAGCATTTTAATGTAAAAATTGACAGTTCTGAATTCAGAAATGGAAATATTTAAAATAAGGAGCTGCAGCCTGGTACTAAAAGATATATTGTGGACTCTGGAATAAAAACCTATGTGTTCACAGCCTGATCTTGCCCTTTATAGCATGGGAAGCTACTGGGCAAATTTCTCAATCCTAGTAGCCTCAGTTTTCTCATCTACAAAATAAGGATATCATAACCTATTTCATAGGATTGTTAACAAGATTAAATAAAATTTTATACAAAGCACCCAACCTAGAGCCTAGCACAGAGCAGGTGCTCCATAAACATTTGTTCATTTAGAGATCTCTTCTTCTTTGAGGGAACACCTGTATGGACTTGAACAAAATAATTAGATTTTTAAATTTAGGAAAAAGATGGAAAGAATGATGCTAGAAACAAATGTAGTATCTATTCGTCTGATAAATGGCAAAAGCTGATTAAAGGTAGAGCAGACCCTACATTTGCATGGTGGGCCAGCGGATTCAATACCCGTGTGATCTTATAACCTCCTTCTGCCCAAGACTGGTATAACAAAATAATAAAGAGATCTTTGTTCTTTCTCAGTGAGGTTTACATGTGATCTAATGACAGATGACAGGATAATTCCTTTTTGGATTATGGGTCTTGCAAGCTTTTAAGTTACTACCCATGCTTAGCAAAGAGTCAAAAATCTTCTTTGAAATGGGAATTGTGATTGAAACTTTTTCATAAAGTTTCAATTCACTCACGTGTCATACGTTTGGTTCAATAACTGGCTATGGTACAAAAGCTCTCCAAGCTATTCTCTGGGAATAACATGCGTTTTCTTTCCCTTTTCCAATGAAGAATGAAAGACAGCATTTATGTATGTATTTGCATCGTAATCAAAAATTAATTTATCTCATCAAAGTTAGAGAGAATATAATCCTTAGGTTAAAAATATAGGGTGAAAACTACCATGTATTTAAAACATTCCATTTTTAGTTATGCTTAGTTATAACATTTTCTTTTAAATCGATGTCTCCCCTAATTAGAAATACTAAAATACCTAAATAATGAGAATAATAATGACTCTCTTAAAGTTGACTAAATCTAAAATTTAAGTTTTCAAATGCAAATTAAAGGAAAGAAAATAATTATGTGGCCAATTTTGAGGTAGGAATTATTTTCTGATATGCAACCATTTGAACAATAATACAATATATAAAACTAGATATTTGGTTACTCTCAATAAACTAAAATATTATATAACACAAAATATATAATATCTAACATTTACTATATAATTATATGTAACAATACTTAAAAAGGAAATAATTAGGATAAATTAGTCATGAAATTATGCAAATAATTTCCATTTGATTTGCTAATTTTTAGATGTTACTAATGCGATTTGCCATTTGACACAGCTGTGAATTAATAATGCCATGACAAATCATGATATGATATAGGGAGCCACCCACATTATTCACTTGATATTGCTATTATTTACATTGCTGAATCTTCCTTTAGCTTCTGCTAAACTAAAAACAATTACATCTTTTTAAATTCATGTAATACTCTCTGAGATTTTTAAATATGCATTATCTCTACTTCTGAACAATGAATGAAAATCATATATTAGAATGTCATTTTAACCAGGTCAAACCTTATCCTTCATGCTAAGAGGTAGCACATGGTACATACAGTCAATTGTGGGCTCTGTTGCTGGCTCTCTGCATTTGAACCCTAGCTCTGCCACTGAAGTCTTAAATAATCCCTCTGAATACCTCAGTTTCCTGGGGAGGGAAGGATAATGATAATTCTATAACTCAATAAGTTAATATACATTTAGGACAGTGTTTAGAATAGAGCAAACAGTGTAAAAATTAACACTCACTTTTATTCATAATGACCATGACAGATAAACATTTGACAGGTTTTAACAAACTTGTCCCAGTAAATGGAAAAAAATTCAACAGAGTTGGTCAAGAGAGGAATCTACATTATGGGTGTTCCCCGACCCCACGCTCTCCCCAAAGGCTCTACCTGTCGATGTGGCATGCCTCCTGTTCCAGGAATGCCCACCATTCTAGTGGAAATCAAAATATCTAACTGATGTCTGTCTCCTTTCCCTGTCTCTCTCTAAGCCAATGTCCTATGAAGACTACAGTTCCTACAAAGCAGTCAAGAATGACTCAATGACAGATAACTACAGCCTTGAGGCACCAGAAAGGTACTAGACATTTGACACTTAAGGAGCCAGGGCTGCCACACTGGTAAATGCCAGGGTGGAATCCAACTGCCTCATTTGATGTGGGCAGAACACTGGGAGTACTAATTGGTCTTCTGAAGTCCTTACAGATCCAATGGTTATGCCTAGAAGGCAGAACTGGTGAGAGGTGAGGAGGGGAAGGAGACTGGAATCAGTAACCAAGCAACCAGAAAAATGTTTCTTCTTATGGAATGGGTCTCCTGGAGGCCCCTGCGGTACCAACCATTAGCTCTTTATTTTCTGAATCATAGGAAAGTCAGGAGAAGTTTCTGGAGAGATGCTGTGATGGCTAGGGAATACTCAGGACAAAGTTTTATTCACCAACCAGCGCAAAAGTATTTCAACCGATTTTAACAATCACGAGAGTTGTATTGGTGTACAACATGTGACTATCAGCCCTGGTTTGCAGGATCACAGGAATAAGGAGGCCAAGGTCCAACTAACCTTGCACTAAACTATGGCTAATTTAAACCTGTCTTACACCAGTTTTATAACTACATGGCTGTGAATTGTTGGCTATAAACGAAACTCAGCAAAATAACCAGCCACTCATGCCACCCCTGGAAGAAGAAGTTGGGAAAGTGAAATGTTTCCTGGAGCCAATAAATTAGTAACATAATTTCCTATAATAACTATATAATTAGCATACCAAATTATAGAGGGAAGATAATTCCTCAAGTTATTTTATTATTTCTGAAATAGCAAAGAATCCATATCTGTCTCTATAATCTTACTCACCTGCCACTCTCTCATCTGTTTCCCTGTTACCATCATCTGAATATCTTGCAAAGTCTAAAGAATCAAGGGTACTGATGCTCCCCGCTCTATCTGTAAGAAAGAGAAATGTATAGAAGAATTAAACAGATTTTTACTTAATTACCAAAATAAGGAATTGGAAATCAATTAATTACAATTATTTCCAGTTAATAAAACTATTATTCTAAGATCTAAAGTAAAAGTGCTCATGGCAATTAAACTACTTCAAAATAACTAAATTTTCCTTGCCCAAATCCCTGGTTAACTAGTGAACGATGTACACAAAGGGCATATTGCAACCAGCTCATCTAAATACAAACAAACAAACAAACAAACAAAAACTGAAATGAAATTTTTGAGCTGCTGCCTGGGATTTTGCAGACTGACTCTAACAAAATCATTTCTTACTAAAAATGAATAAACACTGTTTGAAAAAATAGAAAAGAATTCCGTGTCCACAACATAACACACACACACTGCCCATCACACAGTCCAAAACTACTTATTACACAAAAACTAGTAAAATGCGACCCAGTCTCAAGAGAAAACACTTATCAACAGGGATCAACCCCCAAATAATCCAGATGTTACGATTAGCAGACTAAAATTTTAAAATAGCTATAACTATATTCAGTGAAGTAAAGGAATAAATGCATGCAGTGAGTAAAAGGAATAGGAAATTTTAGAAGAAAAATAGAAACTATAAAAAAATTAGTGTAAATTCTAGCATTGAAAAATGGTTATCTAAAATTTAAAACTCACTGTATAGTTTAATAACAAAATGGAAATATGTCAATGATCTTAAAGATAAATTAATGGAAATGATCCAGTCTAAAGAACAGAGAGGAATAAAGATTGAAAAAATTCACAGAGCCTCAGAGACCTATGCGATAATAGCAAAAGGTCTGACATGTTGGAGTCTACTATAGGTAAGGCAAGAAATGGGACATATACAAATTTGAAAAGCTCAGAGAACACCAAGTAAGATAAATAGAGAACAGAAAATTAGGCATATCACAATCAAATTGCTGAAAACCAAACAAGAAGAGAAAATATTAAAAACAACCAGAGAAAAACAACACACTACATATAGAGGAACTATAATTCGAATGACTGCTGATTTCTCATTAAAAAACCATTGAAAAGGAAGAAGTAAAACTATTTCTATTCACAGATGACATGATTTTGAATATAAAAAACTCCTAAAGAATCCAGACCTAATAAATACTTTTATCAATGTTGCAGAACCCAAGATCAACATACAAATATCAATTAAATTTTTATACACAGGTAATGAACAATCCAAAAGCAAAATTAAGAAAGCAAATTCATTTCCAATAACATCCAAACGAATAAAATACTTAAGGATAAATTTAACAATAAAAGTGTTAAGACTTGTACATTGAAAACTATAAGACAGCACTGAAAGAAATTAAGATGATTTAAATAAATGTAAAGACATCCTAAGCTCATAAATCAAAAGATCCATATCAGGATAGCAATAATCCATAATATATAGATTCAATGAAGTCCCTTAAATCCCTTTTAAAAAAGTTCTAGCTGGCTTTTTTTCTTTCTGCTTTTGCAAATATTGAGAACCTTATTCTTTAAAGCACCTGACCTTAAAATAGAGAGATTATCCTGGATTATTCAGGTTGGACCAATGTGCTAGCAAAGGTCCCTATAAGTGGAAGAGGGCTACAAGCCCAGGAGTACAGGCAGCTTCTAGAAAGAGGAAAAGCCTTCCTCCAGGGCCTCCAGAAAAGAATACAGAACTGCTGACACTTTGATTTTAGTCCATTTAGCCCATCACAAGGCACATTTCAGATTTCTCAACTACAGAATTGTAAAATAATAAATTTGTATTGTTTTAAACTCATTTGTATTTTCTTTATATAGTAGCCATAGGAAACTAATACAAGAGATGAGTGATTTGATAAACTGGATTTCAACAAAATTAAAACCTTTTGTGCTTTAAAAGTCACCATCGAGAAAGTCAAAATGCAACCCGCAGAACAGGATAAAATATTTGCAAATTGAGCATAGGATAAGGGACTTACATCCTCATAATAGAAAACACTCTTATAACCCAATAAAAAAAAGTCAGCACAATTTCCAAATGGGCAAAAGATTTGTATAGACTTCCAGATTCAATGGGGCCATGGAAGCCTTCAATCGACAACTATTTTGAACCTAGCCCTAAAGAATAAATGTCCAAGTCAACAAATGAGGAAAAGAACAGACAAGTGTATTATCAAAGTACAAGACAAGTGTGGTATAAATAGTAAAGTTACAATGTACAAAAAAGTTCCAAGGGGCCAGGAAGGACATTTTATAATAGTTTATAGGAGTGAACCAGGCTATAAATAAAATCAATTTTACAAGGAAATGGCTTCTATATTATATTTTACACCTGTAGAATTGCTTACTGTTGAAAACTCAGCTTTTTAGGGTGGTTCCTCCTTGGTAAACACTAACTCAATCTTCTACTGTTTACAAGAGAGTACCTAACAACCTAGCTTTCTTACTCAGAAGACACTGTACAATTCTGCAAGTATTGGATCATTATTACAAAAATCTATTGCTGTTAAACTGTATAGAAAACAATAAAGAGATTCAAATATTCAAATTAGATAAAGACATATGGAGCTGTACTTAATATTTGAAAATACTTAATAACCTATTACTATTTTTCAGGCACAATCTTAAGTGCAGGAGATTCTGTCAGCATGACTGACAAGGTCCCTGTTTCTAGAGAATATTCTAGTGGGAAAGAAAGCAATAATTAAGTAAAAAAAGAAAAAAAAATCAGATAATGATCAAAATGGTGTAAAAAAAATGAAGACAAGGCCAGAACAGTAGGTGGCTATAGGCTGGGGAGCAATATTAGCGTGCTCTGGGCAAGCCCTTCTGAAAAGGTGAGACCAGAATGAGGTAAAACAGTTTCAGGCAAACCTGAGTTGAGAACAGAGGCCAGTGTAAACAATTTGAAAACAGTCTGAATTTTATTCCAAGTATAATGGGAAACAACAAAAACACACATTATTAGAAAATCATTTTGGCTGCTGTAAGAAAAGTGGTTTGCAGAGAGACCAGTTAAGAGGCTTTTAAAGTCATGGGAGGTGAGAATTGATCAGATTAGGACTGGAGTGGCAGCAGAATCATGGGAAGTGGTCAGAACTGGGTTATTTTTTGGTGTGTAACTAACAAGTCCTGGTAAAGAAATGCATATGGGGTTAAGTAAAAGAGAGAATACAAAATTACTCTTTAAGACTTATTTTATTCAATGTGTAATTTGGGATGCAAGGGGTGAATGGAGACGCTTCAGAGGTTCTGTGTTTTAAGTGCATGGTGGTGGTGGAGAAAGTCCTTAGCTTTGCCAGATTTTTAAGTGTCCATAAACAGAACACATTATGTAAACATTCTCACTTAAATACAGAAATCAAAGCTGATACTTATTAAGGGTGTGTATCTAGCTAATGCAAAAAAGGGACAAATTAGAGAGGCAAGGTCAACTCACCAAACTGGGCTACTTCGCATAGTACTTAATGTTTTATATATTGATCTAAGGAAACAGATTATCTGTGTTCAGAAAGCACAATCTGGACAAATAAATCCAAGCTTCAGGAATACAGATTTGGACTCCGCTTGGGACTCCCCTACATCCTTTTAAAACAATTAGTACATGCCAACAATCGAAATGGTTAACTTAGAACAGAGCTATGAATAATCGATGTAGCGCTTATCTTTAAAGTCCTATTAAGGTGAACTAAGTGAATTCTACATCCAGCACTCATCTTAGAACACTATGTTTCTATCCAGAGAAGCATTTAATTTCCTGGCAGTTTAACTGCATCTGATAAATAATAATTTGATATTAACTTAAATTTGAAGACAACATAAATAAGAATGACAGAAAACCAAATATTACAGTATCCCTCACGACAGCATTTCATTTAATCGTAAGCCAAAAAACATCACATAACAGAAACCACAGTAGTCTCAAGTTCACATTAAAAATGGAACTCAGAAACACAACTCAGCAATCAAAAAAACAAAAACACTGAAATAGACAAAATGAGTAAATCATATCAATGCTTTAGCTGAATGAAAGAAGCCTTACCCAAGAGTACATACTGTATAACTTCATTTGCATAAAGTTTTACAACAGGCTATAGTAATTAATGACAACAAACTCATAATAGTGGGTGTTGGGAGTGTGGAGTTGGAAGGGGTGGGAACTGACTGACTGAAGGAGCATACAGGAACTTTCTGGAGTGACGGTTAATCTTCCACATATTGACAGGAGTTTGGGTTATCACAGGTGTATTCATTTGTTGAAACATCAAATGGTACACTTGAGATTTATATATTTTATTGTCTTTAAATTTTGCCTCAAAAAAAAAAAAGAGATTCAAAATATTGAGCTCTAGCTAATGATATGCATGCTAAAGCACTTAGAGGAATTATCAGTGATATTTGTAACTTAATGTAAAATACATAAAAAATAAGACATATTTTTGGATGCATAGAGAATTGGAGAGATGTACAGATACAAAATAAAACAAGTATAGTAAAAGATTAATTGTAGAATGTAGGTGGTGGGTACATGGGTATAAAAATTCTTTCAATTTTTAAGTTTTAAAATTATCACAATAAAATATTGACAAAAACTTGGATGTATAGAGGGAAAAAAAGTTAAACATTGATGAGGATCCACTGATTCCTAAAATTTAATAATTAAAGTTATAATACTGGAAAATAGTTATTATTATCTTAAATGATAAGTTTTTTTTCTCTCCACTGTTTGAAATTGAACCAAAGCTAGGCAATAAGTCAAATAAAGGAAAGAAATTTCAAAATATAGTAGATAAACTTTATAAGGCTTTTTACATATACATCTTTTAAATAGGCAAAAATTAAAATGCTAGACTGGAATAAACCACTAACCTATAAATACACCTGCTTGGTAACTAATACGATCTATTATAAAATGGATTTCTTAGATCACCATATATATAGTACCTAAAATTTCCAGCTCTTTAAAAATAAATTTACCTAACAACTTTTCTCCAATGTTTTGTAACACAACAAAAATAAAAGCTTTCCTAATTATAATATGCATATTATAAGTAATTATAAAAATATATGTAGAAAACTAGATAAATCATCCTATTCCCACTAAAATTGGGGATAAGATTTAAAAAATTGGGGATATCATTAAAGTTTTCCCAGAATTTTTAGATATTCTTTTTTGAACTCTTTTTCCCATGTCTAAGTATGTGTAGATATTTTTGCAAAAACAGAATGGATACGTACAATTTGTATCTTGCTTTTCAAAAATGACACTTATATAGTGAGAATTTGCCATATGATTAAGGCTATTGGTACACATTGCTTAAACTGCTTTCTAAAGTATACATAGCAATCTGAGTTCTACCAACAGTAGTATATAATAGCTGTTGCCAACACTTGGCATTATTTTTAATCTTACCAATGGAACATACTACATATATCTTATTTAATTAGGCATCTCTTTGATTCCTGATGAACATTCTTTGAAAAGTATACTGAACATCTACCTTTTTTGGGGGGGTGTGTGTGTGTGTGTGTGTGTGTGTGAATTTTCTATTCACATTCTTTGACCATGTATCTAACATCTTGATTTTCCTGATATATGAGTTTGTCTGCCCATGACTGCCTTGACCAGAAACTCCACTTGAGTACCATACTCCGCTGAGTCATATGTCTTAGCTATCCAGTAGCTATTCTGATGTCTCTAACCTGTATATTAAAACATGTACGCCAAATAGGATTAACTTTTATAAACCAATCTTCTAGTGTTGTGATACCAGACCTCTCTGTTTCATTTGTGATTTTCATGGAATGTTAAGTACTAATGTTGGCTGTTGATTTCAGAAGAGTATTTTTTCTTATGCTAAGTATCTATCTAACGTTTGTTTTCTAAGTATTTCTCTTTCTTCTTTTAATTTCTATTTAATCATACATACATTAGTGCCTATTTGAACACCAAACAGTATTCCTCCATTATAGTATTTCTCTGAAAGTTTCAAAGAAATCATCTATGCAATAGGGAGAGTCCTAGGGGGAAAGCAACCATAGTTTAATAAAACAGAAAGTATTAGTATGATCATTGAAAAATATATTCTAAATATATATATTTTTTAGTTCCAAGTCAACAACTTTATATTTTCTAAGAAAAAGAGCTGGTGCCTTTGTAAATAACAATACTATGATGTCATAAAATTAATGTTCCAATTCATTAGAATTTATTACACCATGTCAGAAAAAAAATTTATGGTAGAAAGCAATTTCAACTTTTATTTGGACTAGCCTGTAACAGATTTTGTAAATAAACCGTACTTTGAATTTTAAGACTAATATGAGGTAATATATAGTCCCAAGATAAATACGCTTCTTTAGATGCAGTCACAATATTTTTCCGGGGTAAGGAAATACCTTTCAAAATGCTCTAATACAAAAGGAGTTTGGAAAAATTAACCCGTTTAATTAAGAAAGAAACTATCATATTCTAATATGAAGTACACTACAAAGCATTTCTTCAAATTCCAGGATTATATAACTTCTTAATAATTCACTTCATAGTTAGAAACTAAATGATCAGGGACTTTCATCGTAGTTGGCAAACTGGTAAAACCTGTATGCAAGTTTTATTTAGTCTGAAAACTAAATCCATTATACACAGTGTGACTATATGGCATGCAGACTGATTTTATAAATCACATGCTTAAGTAGTCTTATTTATATTTACATTTAATATTTTAGTATTGATAAAATGTACTTTTACAAGAGTTAAAAATATTAGTCTCAGATCTTTGAAAAGTTATCTTTTATCTAAATTATATAGCACTTTAAGAGCTATATGTATCAGAAAAATTGACCAGCCTTTGAATGGTAAAGAGTATCAGTTAATTCAATTAAACACTTATTGAACAACTACTGTGTGCCAGGTTACTGACAGGAAAGTACAGCAAAATATTAAAGAATAATTCTTTAAAGGATGTGGATATAAAAGTCCATGTAGAGGTGTTGTGTATGCTTACATGCACATAAATGTTTTTGTAAATACACACAGTAAGTTATTAATAGCAATTTGACTCTGAGAAGTAGAATTCAAATTTTTCACTACATACTCTGTACTGTTTGAATTTTGTTTTCATTTTGGTATTTTCCTCTAAAGGCATCTAAAACTTTATAATAGGGGCATTTTATAATTCAAAACTCATGAAAGTACCCAATTCACAAAGAATAGAAAGGAAAATAGTATCAAGAAATTAGCTTTAAAATTCCAATTTTTTGAGCAAAGATTATTTACTAAACCATATCTAAAAAAGCTATGTCATGGTAAATAAGAAACATATAGTATATTAATTCAATAAATAGATAATAAATTTACCTTACTTTAAAACCTGAGGTTGCATATAAACATTTTTGTTATCCACTTAAAGATGGATATCAGAGATCTGCCAAGAGCAAAACTCACATTTATATTTTCTGATTCTCACTTCTTCTCTAATGCTGAGGCTCAGTTCACTGACCCCTATATTCAAAATATTTTAAAGTGAGAGGTAATCTTAGAACTAGTCCACCCCTCATTTGTACAGATGAGAAAATTGGATTAGGTATTCAGTCAATGAATATTTACTAACCCACAGTGGGGAATAGAAAGATAAAATTCAGGAAGACTTGGTTCTTGCCTTAAATCAGCTTATAAGCCACTGGAATTAAGCCATATACACAAATAAAAAATGACCCAATCAGATCATTTTATGTTAAAGGTTACATTAATCTGTGATGTGAGCAAGCTAGAAGTCAAGTCTCCTAGATTACAGTCTACCTTTTCTTTGTCACAAGATTCAAACTCAAAAAAAGATTTAAACTTAAGAAGAGAAACACAGACTTTATTGGCAAACTATTCACTTAAGTTAAAATTTCTATAATGCTGGATGATTTTACTGTATGAATGGCTGTCAGGTAAAGAGGATTATTATTAATAATAGTTATTATGATATTTCACATTTTGACCACTTACTCTGCACCAGATGCAGATAACCTTACCTGATGACCTTCATAAACAACCCCCTTTAACAGAAGCCGTTACCATCTGCATTTTACAGTAAAGGAAACAGACTATCCACAGTTGTGCAAGTAGGAAGCGTCTGAGTAGAAATATGAACTCAAGCTCTCTAATGCCAAAGTCTGAGCTTTGAACTAGTTCCCTTGAACAATACGTAAGAGCATGAAAGTTCAGATCTCCCAGATTACAGGAAAACTGGGCTTGATATTGTGAATGGCCTCAGAAAGACCAACGTTGACTCAGCTTTGTAATATGCTATAGAAGGAAAAGCTAATTTTTCACAAGGAATATTTCAAACTTACATATTTCTAGGATCTGACCACCTAAAGATCATTTCTTCAACATAACTTCAACGTTTATTCAAAGCTTGTTTGCCAGGCACAATATTAAGCACTGGTGACACAGAGATAAATAAAACAGGTCTCTTTTCTATACTCAGGCTAAAGAAAAATTTATAAATTATCTTTTAGGCATTTGTGCCATGTATGAAAAAAGACAGAGATATATGAGACGTGAACTCCAACTATCGTCCTTAAAAAGAATCTGGTTAGTTAAAACAACACAAAAAATTTTCAATAATACTAACACATTCACAGGTCTCTATATAATGAATTTCTATAAGGAGACAGATTAAAAGTAAAACAAGTTTAGAGGATTGAGATCACTACGGGCTGGAGAAGCTTTAGGGAGAGGAAGAACTATAAACTGGACCTTCCTTTAAGGATACACAGGATCTGGAAAAAAGAAAAGGAGGACAGAGGATAAGTATTCCAAGAGGAGAAATAACAGGGACAAAGGCACCGACTCAGGAAAGTATAAAACATGTTCAAGAGACATTGAGTAAACAATGTGAGTACAACAAAGATTTTGTATATAGACAACATGGTTGAAAAGGCAAAAAGAAGCAAAATTATTGGGAGAATGTTATATATATTCATAATAAAATATTTTAAAGCAATTTTTCATATATTCCACAAAAATGGGAAAAATTCCTAAGCAGGTTCATAAATATTTTTCTATAATATATAATTTTACTAATAAAAAAGGGTTGGAAAAAGTTGCTTTGAACAGGAAGAAGCAATTTAAAAAGGTTTTAGAGTGACAGGAACAAATAAATTTTAAAATCAAGAAAGAATAAGGATGGAAGAAGAGATTAAAGGCACAGGAATCAGTTACAAGACTAAAACTGATGACCCAGCTATGAGCTAAAGGCCTAAACTAAAGCAGCACACAAGCACAGAACTGATAGATGGTTAAAAATAACACAGACAATATGATGACACTACTGTGAGCAATCGCCTACAACAGGACTGGCTGGTTTCAAAAACAAACGAATATCATTTCAGACCTGGGGATTTTTGAAATAATAGGCAGGAAAATCTGGAAGAAGTCTACACCCATGATTGCACTATGGTCTCCTCCTTCTTGAGGCTTAGTCATGCTCTACGACTGGACCAGAAACTTATAGATAACCATGCAAGAAAGCTTCAAGATTGAAAAAGGGAGAACAAATTAATTCAGCCTTGCAAAATTACTTCAGAAGAACAACTGGTGACTATATTTGGCTCTAATTTGAGTCTTAGTTGATCCTAGAACTACATGTAAAATATGCATGTCCTGATTTGGAGTAAGATAAGTGCTGTGAAGTGGACACCTTGATGAAATTAAATGCTTTGGGCACATTATTCACTTCTGCTTAATGTGGTGCTATAGTTAGTCGCTTTATTTTTGAAATGATCAAATTTGTACTACCTGCCTTGCCTTTTACATTAAGAAGATTGGCTACTCTGATAGAGTTAATAAGATGTATGTACTCTGAATGAACTACTAAGATAATTTGCCTGATCATATACTAAAATGATCTGAGAACTTTTGCTGAGCTCAAAGTTGACATAAAACAGTAGTTGTGGTGTAATGGAGAGTGCAGGCTTTGAAGTCAGTGATCTGGGTTGGAATGGATGTTTTGCCACTTAAGACATGATATGTGGTAAAATATAATAAAAGGACCTACAGAGAAAAGGTAAACCCCTGTGCCCATCTCCCAACCAGCAGCAATAGTCATTGTTTAGACTCTTCTGTATGTATCCTTTTAAAATATGCTAGGCATATGCAAATTTCTCCCTTTTTGTACATAAATGGAAACATATATATTGGCTGCATCTTAATTTATTCAATTTATCATACAATTTAGTGATCATTTCATATCAGTACAAGCAAATTATCTATTTCAATTAACTAATACTTTACTGTTGGACATTTGTTTTCAATCCTCGATATCTTTACTTTTAAATGATATTTTAATAAATCTTGGTTCAACTATTTCAATGCAAATAAGCAGGTCTATTAATTATAGAAATAAAATTGGAGATTGAAGAGTCTGGTGAGAACAAAGACTCATAAATCACCTATCAATACAAGCTACCTTTTTAATACGGGCATCTTATTTAAATGTTTAGTAGATGCAAATTAGTATTCTAACTATGTGACTTATTAAAGGGTATAAAATGCAAATGTTCATCATTAAGAAATGATAAAATGTGACTAGAGATTTTGGTGATAATTCATAACTTTCATCATTCCACCTTGCAGTCTTTGGTTGACTATCTTTACTCACACATTTACCCATGAAGGAAAAAAAAAAAAAAGCTTCAATTGTAGAAGAATGCTTAAAAGGAGCTACTCCTAACTAGAAAAACCAGGAAATTTGACTATTGCTAAGTACTTTTCTAATGGTAATTCTACTTCTATACACATATACAGAATATTTAGCAGACATGCATAAAATGCAACAAAAAACTATTGGTGTAAAATAGTTTTGTTCACTTGAAACATGCTAAATATATCCTAAAAGAGATCTGTCGACATTATACTAAGAATTATCAGTATATTAGTATAGTATAATCTTATTGTGACGATTTCCTTTCCAAACAGAACTGATCCTCTCGGTTACAAATGGCAATAGAAGACTGAGAATAGATAAATTGGTACATGTGTGACCAATAGTTTGTGAGCAAAGAATGACATTTTTTGCTGTTATTTCTGCAAATTTAATTAATAGACTATGTAAGACACTAATATTCAATATAAGGTAACAGAAAAGGTAGACACAAGCCGGATACATACGAAGAAATAACTTACTATGCAAAACAATCTTTGTATTCATATACTAGAGGGAAGTTAGTATTTCATGTCACAAAAACTCTGTTCACACTGCACAGGTTATAGGATTAGAAGCCAATTAATGATGGAACAATAGAGTCAATTTCCATTACAAAATTTCCTTCTTTTGCCATAATCACATGCAAAATTTGACAAAACACAGTATATGCAATTTTAAAGCTTATTTAAAAGTGCAAAACACCACATAACCGCCAGCCAATATAAACTGCTATAACACTTTTCATATAAATTTCAAAATTTTAAAAGAAATACGACATTCATGTTCCTATTGTTTCTCTCCTCAAAGGCAATCACAAAAGTCAATACAATTTAATACAGCAACATGTGATGGATGAACTAAACATGTAGTAATCACCTCACCACACACACACACACACACACACACACATTACGCACCACACACACGGTGTGTCAATCATTATGCTATACATCTAAAACTAATACAATGTTATATGTCAATTACATCTCAAAAAATAATTGTAATATTGAAACAAATACTCATAGGATAAGGGAGTTAAAGTAGATCAACCCTAAACTAATGCAAATCCCAAAAAAAGTCAATCAAAGAAGTATTGCATTCAAAATATGGCCAAATAGTGAAACATCATTTAAATATCAACAAAGATAATTTTAGTATAATTTAGAAACCATAATTTATCATCAACTCTCACAGTACTTATTAGTAGAAGTCAGTAAAACCTATCTGTTAAGAAAAAAATAGGCTGTTAATAAATCCATCACCACATGAGCCCTTTCTCAATTGATATTTGTAATTTAGATTTAAGACTGTATTTTTAGACTAAAGTAAATGTTCTTTTTCAGTTGATCATCATACAACCATGGGGCAGGAGGGGAGACCCAGTTAAAAGTCACATAAAAATACATTAACCAAATGCATATTTTGATCTAAAAATACTAATCAACAAAATGAAAATTACACTAATTCTGATTGGTTTCTTTTCTAACCAAGTTTTTAAAAAAAACAAACAAGCACGCATTCTGTTAATCATCCCTAACTTTCTTGTTTGAACATCAGAAAGTGTAGCTTTAAGTGTGGACAGAAATAAGGTCTATTTTCCCTGATTCATACTCCTATCTTACTTCCTTTTAGCCAAGCACCACAATGACTTGAAACATCATACTTCATTTTTACTCAAATATACTTAATATTAAGTGGAGAGTCAGATAATGGTAAGCATGTTCCCAGAAGATGTTTTAAACAAGGCAAAATATAAAATAAGTAGTATCTTCTCTTTAACCCCACTTCCTTTTCCTTACTCAAGATAAAAGAGTCTAAATTCGGCCAAATAACAAAGTTACTATTTATTCAAAATCTCACCCATCCTTGAGGGTCACACTTAAATTTTACTTTCTCCACAAGGGCCATTTCATTACCATAATCAATAATGATTTTTCTATATCTTACACTATTATCTGTATGTCAGAAGATTATTCTAGTTCTTCACCTGTCAGTCTTGCCTCTCCACCAAAAACATGCATTAAACATCTTCTGGATCCCTACAATCCTTAACTGATCAATGCAAAATAATGAACACCAACTATATTCCAGTCACGCTGCTAGGCAGCGAGAATATGTGACTAAATTTCCACAAGAATAATTTTGAAAGTACTGGAAAGGCATAAGCAAGAAAAATAACAGTTATGCAAGAGATAAATTTAAGAATGCATATATTCCAGACAACAGTAGAAAGTCTCATTCGGTGAAAAGCATTAAACCTAATACATTTTAGAAATATTCTGTGGATATTTTCTCTCTCAGAAGCCAGAGGAAGCACTAAACCGAATTTCAATCTCACAGGCAGGAACTACTTTCTAAAGTGGAAGAGATGGAAACTTTGGAAGTTTATGACATCTTAGTACTGGTGATACTGAAAAAGGAACACTGAGCACAGTAAGATATGTACTCTTTGAGAGTTTTGAGAAAAAATAGAATCATGAAACATAAAATTTAAAAAGGAAGATGACTCAAGAAGGCTCGCAAGTGAAATTATCACATTCAATCATAAATCACTACATTCTGATAAGTTAGTTGCCTTATAAAAATTGAAAGCATAGTAAATACAGAATAAAAGAAATTCATCACTGAAAGGCATAAGTTATTGGTCTTTCTCATTTGACCATCTACTGTCTCTACTGTCCATAACACCATTCGAGTGAAATAAAGGCTGTACTCCTATCCACAGCTGGTCCCTACACCTGTGCTCCCTATACCTACACTCATCCTAAGAAAATATAGTCCAATTTTGATTAGAGCTCTATGGCTTCAAGTGGAATCAGTACTCCTCTGCCTAAGATACTACAATCTGCTCAGTGTTAATCAATGACACTGACAAAATTTTTATTTTGCAATCTAATTGGAAAGCAAAGCAATTACTAAATGGAAGTTATTTTGGCTCAAATGACAAAAATACAGGGAAAAATATATATATAAGTAATGTGAGTATGTAGTCAAGTAATACTGAATATAAAAGATCGAATTAGTTCATCAACCAGGTCTAGTAAGAACATTGTGACGATGTGACAATTTATCAAACACTGAAAATGCCTCAGAGCATTTGTTAAAAGTAATTTATTTAGTTAATAGAAATTCTACTGAAAATATCAAACTTATAAAGCTATAATTCCCTTAATATTTGAATGTTTTATTAATATGGACTATTATTCTAGTCAAGAAAAAAGATTAAATATAGTATGAAGATTACTAAAGTATTTTAAAAGCACTACTATATAGTACTAACCTAGGTCAACAGAGTTTTAGGTAAATAGTTCAATAAATCTTGAATTGTTTTTAGACAACATTAAATAAAGAAAACTACTGTTAATTACACATTTATTATTAAGTATTATTCATTTTCAAATCAGACATACATCAATCAAAATACATACAAAAACAAATCAAAATACTTTAATGTTTTACATATTCCATACTACTAATATTTATAGTTTATAATCAACCAAAAAGTTGTTATTGAGAATTATAAATCATAACCCACTAACAACAATCAACATGCTAGAATTGTATATAAAGAATTGTATATAAAGGATCTTTAAAAACAGGCAGTAATCCAAATCCTAGAGAAAGATTCATCCTTAGAATTTCTAAAATACAATTTGTGATCAAGAGCTTAGTCAAAATCTTCAAAACATGGTACTAAGGAGTTTTACAGACTCATTTTAGAATTTATTTTCTAACTGGATTAAGCCATTTACAAGCATTGATATTTCGATATAGACAATGCATTTGTATTGAAACTGTAATAAAGTTTGTAGTAAATGCACATTTGTAGTTGGAATTTTTAAGAAATAGTTCTTTTTATGATACATTTATTAAAATAGAAACCTACTATTAAAGATTTAAATGTAAAAGTTAAAATTGTAAAACTTCTAGAAGAAAATATTGAAGAAAAATTTTGCAACTTTGGGGTAGGCAAATATTTCTTATATAGGCTATAAAGAGCATGAATCATTAAAGAGAAAAACTGATTAATTGCACTTCATGAAATTAATAACTTTTGTTCTTAAGATAAACTAAAAAATAAAAAGACAAATATTGGGAAAAAATATTTCTAAACACATATTGATAAAGGACTCAAGTCCAGAAGATATAAAAAACTACAACTCAAAAATGAGACCAAACAAAACAAAACAAACCAAAAAACCCAATAACAAGAAAAAACACCCTAATTAAACAATCAGGGAAAATATACATGCACAGATATTTCACAAAAGTAGATACACTAACGGCAAAAAGCTCAAAAGGAGCTCAGCATCTCTAGTCTCTGGGGAAATGAAAATTAAAACCACGGGCACCATAACACTCTCAATAGATAAGTTAAATAAAAAGCCTGAAAACACCAAGTGTTTGGGGGCTTCTCATACACCGTAATGGTAATTTTACATGGTACAACCACTCTAGAAAACAGTTTGATGACTTCTTATAAACTTAAATACATACTAACTATATAATCCAGCAATTTTATTCCTTGGCATTACCCAAAAGAAATGAAAACATATGTTCATGCAAAATTTGTACAAGCATGTTCAAGGCAGCTTTATTCACAGAGCCCAAAACTCAAAAAAAACAAACAAACAAAAAAAAAAAACCAAAACCAAAACCAAAACAAAAAACCAAAAATCCCCACAAATGTCTAACAGAGGAATGAATAAATGAACTACTAATACACACAAAAAAATTTAACAAACATTATGCTGAGCAAAAGAAGCCAGATAGAAAATATACGCTCTATGATTCCATTTATATGAAATTTTTGAACAGGCAAAACTTATTTATAGAAATGGTTCTCAGTCAGGAAATGTACATTCTTTCTCTGGTTGATGCTGGAGACATGTTTGGTTGTCAAAGCTTTGGGGGATGTTTTTGGTATTGGTTGCAACTGGCATGTAGTGGATAGAGGCCAGGGATATTGCTAAATATTCTTGAAAATATTTTGTGTGTGTGTGTGTGTGTGTGTGTGTGTGTGTGCATGCACATGCATATATCTCCAGTACCCAAAACAGGTGCAAATAAATGAGGACATAGAAAAGCAGAGGTGCACATGACTATTTGTAATTAAATTGTGATGTTTTTGGTCACAGGACTTATTCCAAGAAACTATAAAAATGTAAAATGTAAAGGCAATTAGAAGTAAACTTTTACCCTAAAACACTGCTAAAATATTTACGGTCTAAATTATAAATTATTTCTATACAAAAAGTTTTGGGACAAATTTTCGCTATAAACAGTGATATCGATAGCAAGGTAGGCTAAAAAGGTTTAAAAATTCTTTTAAATTAAATAGAATAAAGTTATGAAGAATAACCAATTTCATTATAATAATACAGTAGAAAAACAGCAGATGCAATCCAGTTAGGCTCAACAATAGGCCAGGGACTGTATAAAGTGTAAGGATATAAAAATTTCCCTGTAAAAGTGACTCTCTACTGGAG
The DNA here is from genome assembly GCF_902729225.1 of Pteropus medius. Lineage (NCBI taxonomy): Eukaryota > Metazoa > Chordata > Mammalia > Chiroptera > Pteropodidae > Pteropus > Pteropus medius. The sequence continues at coordinate 9,946,893 of NW_024340849.1, forward strand.
AAAAATGATATTGTTGACAAATCAAATACAAAAGTTTTAAAGGCTATAGTTGAGGTTTGACAGTAGCGCAATGAGAGAAGCAACTAAGCAAGCATGGGGAGTAAGGAAAACATTTACAAAGATGTCATTTGAGCTGGGTCCTGAAGTGGTAGAGCTTGTCAGGTGAAAGTCATTATTAGATAATTTCGAAATCTTCAAACAAAAAACCCAACTATTATACAGAAATTTTGTTACACTTCTTTGTTACATTTTATTGTCTTAAAGGCCAGCAATGAGAAAGACCTCTTTCTGAAGAGGAAGATTATCCTACATATTGAGTAAGGAAATTACACCCACTGAGAAAATTCCATATCCAAGAGGGAACTAGGATTTATTTTACATTGATAAAATATGCACTCTTAGCACTTTCAGTACATCTAAGTTCGGCAATGTAAGTCTCTGGCACCATTCAAATGTATAGAGACAAAATTAGGCTAAAATTAGACTACAATTTTGTACATTTAACATGTTAGTAAATTCCAGTTGGCCTCATATAACATACTAAAACATCTCATATCATTACTAAGGGAAAATCTAAGATGCCTCCCAAAAGAAGATACTGGGAATCCAGTATACATCCTTGAGAGTATGTTTTCAAGCCATAAGAAATGCTTATAAATATAGGATGAATGGGGTAAACTATTACTTTGTACTGCTAAAAGTAAATTTCTAACTTATGCAGAACAAAAAGCCTGCGGGGTGGTGGGACCACGAGACAGACTGCAGGCAGAACTTGCCTACCCTGCTCCTTAGATTGCCTGTAATTTTGGAGACTACTGAAATGAAGGCATTGAAACTGAATTTAATTGACTTTAAACGGAACACATTTTATGCAGTAGAAAACCCAATTTTTGAGTGAGAAAGTCATCCCAAAGACAAAGGGTCTTCAACGGATCTGACTTTGCGGAGAGAGCAACATTTCTCATTCTTTCCTCTCTCTTGACTTTCACTCAAAGAATTACTGCAAACAATTTTAAGAAACACCATTTCCTGGTAGTGGCGATTCGGGGAATTGGAGAAAAAGGAAAAATGATAAAAGCGATAAGTCAGTTTGCAAGGGAGCCTTCTGGAGTCCCGCAACAGCCAGTGAACTAAAAATGCTGGATATTTTTGTAGAATACCGACATCAACAGGGAAGCCAGGTGCAAGTGCAAGTCCAGCCTAAGGCTAGAGGCAGGCAGAGAGAGCAGCCACTGCCAGATCCTTTTGCTTCCACCACAAAAGACCCTCACCCCTGTAACTGTCTCTCTGAAACAGTCCCAGTAATCAGTACCTGCCCAGGAATACCCTCCTCCCCCACAATCCTAACAACCCTGCGGGAGAGACAGGCTGTGTTCACTTACTGAGCTGTCCCCCGCCCGACGTCGTACTCGGCTCCCGACCTCCTGCGCCTCCAACGCCGACTGCTCCAAGGATCCCCGGCGCCCCTATCCCAGGAGGGGTCCCACTCTGCCTCTCGAAGTTGCCCGGATTAGAGAAGTAGTCGCGCAATCGAGGCAGCTCACGGCCGCTCTCTAACAGCTCGGTGTGCAGCTCCAGGGCAGTCAGCAAGTACTGATCGCGCAGCAGCTGAGCCGCGATCGCATCAATTGACAATCGGGTCGAGGTCTCCCCACTGCACCCCAGTGCCACTGCAGCCGCCGCCGACTCCCCAGGGAGCCCTGGTCGTGCACTGCTCCCTAAGGCCACAGGATCCTGGGGCGATAGCGAGTCCGCAGAGCCAGGATCTAGGCCGCCCCCGGAACCCAGCCGAAGTCCTGCCCGCCGCTCCTCGGACGTCGCTACCTCGTCGTCGTCCTCGTCCGAGTCACTGAGGAATGGATTCACGCCACCACCACCGCTGCCACTACCTCCAGGCGCCATCGCCGCCATCTTATTCTGTCAGGAGTGTGGGGCACCTCCCTGACTGGCTGACAGGCCGCAGTCTGAATCCTCCCTAAATCTCAGCGGGCACTGCGTACTCCCACAGCTCCGGCCTGGCCACGTCCCGCCTCCCCACCTGATGACCAGGCGTAGGCTCACAGGCAAAAGGTCCAGATGCAGCAGCACTCACTGCCTCCGCCGCTGCTGCAGCACCAGCGCCCGGCTCTGCAGGCGTCTTCCTGGTCTCCAGTCTCGCGAGAGATGGCGCGTGCCCCGCCTCCGTCCCGCCCCCACCCCGCCCCAGCTCCGTCCCCTCACAGCTCCAGTGAGCAAAGCCGCTCTGGGCTCAAAGGCTAAACCCCGCCCCTACTCCTGTGTGATTGGTCAAAGGAAGAAGAGGGGTTGGAGTTACGGAGGGCTGGTCCTAGAATTATCGCGAGATGAGTCGTTGGCTAGGTAAGTGTTGGGGGGCGTTCCGCGGTTGAGAGGCGTTTATGACACTCGTTGAGGAACGTTCTCTTGGCTATCCTTTCAGAGGGCAGTGGAGAATTCAGCAGAAGCGTTGGGTCTTGCCTTCGCGCTGAGGAGGCCTCATTCCCGAGATCAGGCCTGAACTGGGTAAGCCCCAGGTAAAATCCGGGGACCAGCGCGCAAAGGCGCGGTGGTGGAAACTGGCCCCCTACCCGCGGACGCGCGGCTGTCTTAGCACACTTCACTTTTTCTTACTGTTTGCTGCCTGTTCGAGATATTTTCTCTGCACGTGTAGCGGGTACTCAGGGAAGTGGTTAGAAATTGGCTTCGTTTCTCTTCCTCCACTTGCCAGCCATGTGCCTGCTTGCCCTGGAGGCCTAGTGACAGCACCGGCTTCTGCACTTCTGGAGAGCGCCTTCTCGCCGGCGAGTTAGTGCTATAAAAGGGCAGGATGGGGTGGGGCGTAGGAGATGGAGAGAGTAAATGGAAAATGATAGTCTCGACTTGGATAACAAACTGTTGGGAGCTCGATAAACACTTAGCATTTAATACACAGTTTGCACAGCAGGGACCTTTCCAAATATCAAATGCAGCACTATCAGCAGAGAAGTAAATTTAAGCCTAGAAACGTTCATTGGTCTGGCAAACTCAACGCCACTCACAAGTATTCAGAGGAACTAAAATCAAACGTCCAAAGCCATTCTTTTCCAACTATGCCTTGCATCTTGTCCATTAGGCTGAAATTCACGTATTGACTATGAAACTTAACTTAAAACTTAGACGCTTTAGACCCTTTAGATTTTCTTTATCAAATGTTAGCACATAAAGTAAGTATACTAAGTTTGGAAGTTTATCTTTGATGTCACTTCTTATAATCCGAGGTGGTAAATGGGATATTAGTTTCTAGCCAACAATATTAGAGTGCTGTTCCTAAGAGCTGCTATTTTCTTCACATATAAATTGCCACTTTTGCAGGTTTAAGATGTCCTTTCTCTCTTTATAGCTTCCTTTAATCACTGAAATAAATAGGCAGCAGTAATTATGTTATCAGGTAAGTTACATTGAAGCAGTAAAGTATCTCCTTTAGCTCTGTGGAAAAATTAAAATAGAGCATTCCTAATAACTTTAGATCAGGTTATTGGTTTACGTTTAATGACATGCCAATAGTAAAGTGTAGGCTGTAATTCCAGTTTCCCCAGGCTTAGTAAACTAAAATTTTCGTTTGAATGACGTTTTGGTTTGTTTTGTTTTGTTTTTGCTAGTTGTTTCTTCGTTATTAGTACTAAGAATTTGAAAATTTTTATAGAACATTAGCTACTAATGTTCCAATCATAAATTGAAGAAAAACATGAAAAAAATCCTCGATCTTGGGGATTTTATCAGAATAGCTAATGCTGTATCTTGTCACGTATTTCTTAGCAAAAAGGATTGCTGATTCTTATTGTAAATGAATTTGCGAGAGATTGAAAATGGGACCAATTTCTGGAAGAGGAATGAGAGGGATTCGTGAATGGCATGGAAAGGGCATGATTAGAAATGGATAGTTTATACACAATATTTCCATCTCTGTGATGGAGAATTTTAGAAATCTCCTGCACTTAAGATCCCTGGGGAGGATCATTCTTATCAGATGGAATTGCCTAAAGTTTATATCCCAGTTATACCAATTATTTGCTGTGAGACCTTAAAAAAGTTACTTCTCTCAGTTTCACTTACATTCTTCTGTCAAGGAGATAACGAAAGCACGTAAAATTAGGAATGTACTTGTCACAGTGCCTGGTACTTAATGTTGCTATTATAGTCAGTTATCAGTTAATGCAATATTAGTATATTTTGAGAATGTTTTACAGGTTTTTAAAAATAAAACTAATATCGACTGTTTAGCAGCTAAAAAGCAATTTAGCAGCTGGAAAAAGCAATTAAGTCAGTAAAGCCTAAAGAGAATACCTTTAATTTAGGGTCTGACTTCTGAAATGTAAGTTCTGACTTCTGAAATGTAAGTTGAAAATAGACTTAAAATATATCCGCAGAGAGTTGTAAGAAGCTGGATGTAGGAGTTCTTCATGATTTGGCTTCTGATACAAATCTGTAGTTTCTCGATTCTACTTCATAACTTCTAATCATGGACTTATTTATGTGACCTACCAAGCCCGTAACAAATCAACGGCCAGTCTTCTCGGTAAGTACATCTCTTTTCCACAATACACAGAGGTTTATTTATCAATTAAAATGTTTAAGAAGTAGCACACATGTTAGAATATTAATAATTGCTGATTGTTAATCTACTTATAATTTATTAATATGTTGAGAGTTTTTTCTGCTTAGCGAGATTTGCATTAGTGTAGGTATTTACAGCGAATGTTTTATTGAATAAACAGGTACCTCAGTGAAGTTTGTATCTTACCGATGAAGATGCAACAGATTGCTTTTTTTTAAGCACTTCAATCATTTTAGTGTTTAAAAATTATTTTTGGTTTTAATAGTCTTAAATACAAGTAACATTTTAAATGCAAGTTTTGGTTGACTTAAAGTTTTAGAAATATCTATTTTTTTTTGTTTTTTAATGTGTAGTAAACATTCCATAGGCATAAATTTTTATTGGTACAAGATTTTTAGTAGTTATTCATTTATTTTGAGAGGTTTCTAAATGATTCAACCGTGACAAAGTTTTCTTTTTCAAGAAATCTGAATAAAATCTGATTCTGTTTAAAGAGAAATGTTAATAATATTGCTTAATATTTATGTTCTTAGCAGTAATAAGTAGTATGTGAAGAATATTTTGGAATCACTGTAGTAAATGACTTAAGCATAAAAGTTATGTATCTTTTTAAAGTATCCCAAATCTTCACAGTTCATGGAGAAATAAAAAGAGAAGCAAGGCAGCCTCTAGTGGCAATAGTGCATATTACATGTACCTTTGAAATGATAATTCTAAATTATTTATTTAGTAAACCTTTGAGTCCTTACTAAGTGCCTAGGACTGTGATGAGTGCTGGAGAAGCCCTGTCTTGCTGTCATGAAATTATGGTTAAGTGATAGAGACAGGCAGTAATCGAAATACTCAAAAATATCGCTATGTAATTATAAACTGAATAAAGGTTTTAGTTTCTGATTTGTACAAGCAGATGTTACTAGACAATGGGATGCGAGAGGATGGCGGGTAGGTTGGAAGTGATTGTACTTATTAAGGTCTTATAGGAAGCATAGGCTACATAAAGAAATAGAAGAAGGCCAGTGTGGTGAGATGCCATAAAGCAAGGAAGCGTGCTTTGACACAAGGCTAGAAAGGCAGGCAGAGGCCAGTCCATGTAAGACCTTATTAGTCATATTAAGGACTTTAGTTTTGATTATGATGTGGGAGAGTCACCAAAGGATTTTACATAAGGGGTGAGATGTTCAGATTTACATTTTGAAAAAAGCAAAACAAAAAACCCCCTGCATGGCTCTACAGCAGAAGAATAGGTTATAAAGAATGACTCCTAGTTCTCTGATTTGCATACCTGGGTGGAAGAGAGTTAGGAAGGTTCCTATAGAAACAAGTTTCATGGTGGGGTGGGGTGGAGTAGGATATCATGAGTTTGGTTTTAAACATAATCAGTTTGCATTTCTTTGAAATATCCAAGTGGATGTGTCAAGGTTGGAGTTACATATGTGGATTTGAAGGTATAATTTGTTGAGACTTTTGCATATGGTTGATAACTGAAGCCAAGGGTATGTTTAAAAATGTCTCAGCGAAAAGTATAGACTGAGGAGAGGAGAGGGCCTGCGACCAAGTTTTGTGTAACTCCAAAATTCACTGACCAAATAGAGACCGTTCTACGTTAGTCTTTATCAGATAGAGACCATTCTATGTAGGATGAAAACCGGAGAAATAATGTTCACAGAAGCCAGGAAATGAGAGCAACTTTTTTTTTTTTTTTAAAAAGCATGGTTCACAAAGACAAATTGAATGGATAAGCCATGCAAAATGAAGATTAAAAAATAAGTGTTGGATTTTACAGTCGTAGTTACCTTAATGAAAGCTTTCTCTCTGATGTAATGGAAACGAAAGCTCAGTTTAGGTCATTTGAGAACTAGGTGGTCAGGTGAAAAGAATTTGTATTTAATATTTTCAAGAAGTTTGGAGCTATTGGGGAGAAAAGGGCAGGCAATGCCTTAAAAAAATTTTTTTATTGAGCTTTATATTTGTGACCTGTATCCTTGTCATAGATATGGCTTAATTCATTTTTGATGTTGCATAATATTTCATTATGAATTGTTGATGTATGACCATCCAAACCTATAGAGAATTTTTATAAAAATTTATTTGCACCAAATAGAGGATACACCTGGAAGCAAGATCTGAGAAAACCAAACTGAGAAAAATGCTTCTCGAAGTGAGTTTGTAGCTTCTTTTATGCATTTGGAATTAAAGAGGGAATGTATGGGAGATTACAAGAAGGTGGGAGAAAGCAAAGCTCTGACTGGAATACAGGATAGTTAATAAGATGCTGTGCTCCCTTGAGGGTGGTTTCGGTGGAAGGGTCTGAAAAGAGGCATTTTAAAGGTGTGTTAACCTAGATGCATAGCAGAGATGGACAGGGCTTGCTTAAGACAAAGATAAGCCTTTTACTAAGGAAGTTGTATGCCTGGAACGTGACTGCGCACCATGACCTGCCCATTTAGGAATTTATGGTCAGATCACCCTGTGAGGTTACTTGCTGTAGAACCCCTTTTTCTGTCCATGGAATAAACAATGTACCTGTTCTCTATAGTCAGATATTGTTTTCAATTTTATTATTATAAATAGCAAAGGTCAAGATTTGAATTTAAAGTTTTTTACCTGTATCTATATCTAATGTGGAATTTATCTTAAATTGTAAAGTGGTAGCTAAACTAATACTTATGTCAATTGGTTAAAAACATAAAATTAGATCTCTGTCTCATACCACATACAGATAAATTCTCAATAATGATAAATTCTCAAAATTTTAAGCTATTAGAATTTAGCTCTAGTTTAAAACTATTATATAACATAAGATCAAGGGAAGTTTTCACATATAACCCAAAGAACTCAATCCAGAAGGAGAAGTTTGATGAACTGTTTTGTATTAAAGTTATAAAACTTCTGTTTAACGAAAGGCAACATAAATTTATATATGAATATGTATATCTAGATTTATATAGCTACACACATATAATTATAACCTGCAAGTCGGAGAAAAAAGGCCAACAACCCTAACCCAGTTTGATCAAAGGATCTGAACACACAATTGAAGGGATAGGAAGCACAACTGGCTATCTACATGAAAAAACGTGCATCCTCACTAGTCATTAGACAAATGCTCAGCTGGATGCTTGTTCATCCTGTTTGGATTGTGGTAAGGTAAGTAGACAATACCAGACAATTGCAGGGACTTAGAGATAAGAGGAACTCTCATACATTGCTGGCAGGCATGTCGGTTATTACGAACACTTTGCCACTATCTTATGAAACTGAAAATACCATTTATTCCTACATTTCCACTTAATAGAGATGGCTTTCAAACTTATTTGTTCTTTAAATAGTTTGAAATACAGTTTTCACTATAACCTGCTATATTCATGCGTGCACATACATGCATGTTCACACATTGGGAAAAGTTAAAATACTCTTTTTCAAAACAATCGTTTACCTTACTACATCTGAACTACTTTATAGTGATGCATTCTCCTATTCTATTCTATTCTATTCTATTCTATTCTATTCTATTCTATTCTATTCTATTCTATTCTATTCTATTCTATTCTATTCCATTTTAAAAAAGAAAGGCAGCTAATTGCAGCCTGCTAGATTAATTTTGTAATGGGTCACCATTCTACTGTTTGTCATTCTGAAAGTTTCCCAATTTTACCATAAGAGATACGCTTAATTGCAGTATTCTTTGTAGTAATGGCAATAAAGGACAATGTCTACAGCAAGATAATGTTCAAATAATTGTAGTCTAGTTACATAACACAATATATGCCTAAGTGAGATAATTCATAGGGTTTTTTGATAGGCTCATAAAAAGAATAATGGCTTTTTGTATCTATACTGGTAAAAATTAATTTATAAATAGGATGGAGAAAGCAAGAGTGGAAATCTTTGTTGATGGTTATAACGTTAATCAAATCCTATAGAACGGTAGATGGCTTTTAATCCCACAATTGACTGAGTTTAAAATATATACCGTCTTTGCAGGGGAATTACAAACAGTTTATGTAGCTACTTCCTGCTCTCAGTAGGTGGAGCACAACTCCTCACTCCTTAAGTGTTTGGAAGGAGGTCATTATGTTGCACATAATGACCTCCTTCCAAAGAGTATAGTATAAAAGGGGCCGAAAACCATTAACTTTACAGTGGAGAAACCCAACAAACTCTACCTTAGTCAGGTGGTCAAGTTTAATACCAGTTAGTTTTAAGTCATGTTGATAGTACATACCCTTGATATGATATGATGAAAATGGCACTTTATACATTTAGTTTTCCTTCCTCAAATCTATAAACCCATTCTAATCATGTGAAAAACATCAGACAAATTACAATGGAAGAACATCGTACAATATACTTGACAAGTACTCCTCAAAACTCACAAAAGTCATTAAAATAAGCAAAATCTGAAAAATTGTCACAGCCAGGAGAAGCCTAAGGAGACATGACAAATAACTACGGTGGTATCCTGGAACAGATAAAGGACATTAGCTATTAAGAAAAAAAAAATTGAATTCTTCTCAAGTGTATAACTGAACATGAATCATCTAAATAATTGCAACTTCTAGCCATGAGGAAATTTGAAAATTGGTTTTTATGTGGCATTTTGTAAAGTCACATTAGTTTTCAATTAAAAATGACATAAATCAAGATGGAAAATATATATACTCCAAAATAATAGAGGCAAATGAACTAATAGTAATTTCATGGCCTAATAATTTACCTTATAATCTTGGGTGCATTTCTCAAGTACTTTCTCACAGTTTTGACTGGCAATATTCACTCTTTGCATGGCAGGTTTCTCTGTTATTAACTATTATGAGTAGTTCTGAAAACAATCTCTAGATGGCATCGCAGAAAATGGCAGAGTAATGTGCTTAGACCTCAGTTCTACTAAAACAAGCAGAAGCTGTCAAAGAGTGACAGAATCACCTTTTTCAAAATTCTAGAATTTTATACAACATTTAGAGTAACCAGCAGATTGCCTAATGAAGAAAAGGACAGCTGAATTTTAGTAAGACAGCATTGTAGCATTTTCTCCCACTGGATTACCATCTTCATTCACTGGTGTAGCAGTGGCAGCAGCTGTGGTGACTATGGCCTGCATTCCTGCTGTGGCTTACTTGTGTTTACAGTGGACCTTGTTCTTACAATAACTGTGGTCCTGAGTGACCAAGGCAGAGGCTGACTTTTATTTTACATCCCCCCTCAACACACACACACACACACACACACACACACACACACACCCCAGTGCATGCAACACATGCTCAGAAAGACATGAGGCTTCTACTCCTGGTGGATTTTTGGTTTTGGTTCAAGCAGAAGGTAGCTATGCTCAGCAAAACAGATGACTGAAATCATCAAGAATTAACAAAAATAAACCCTGGTGAAGTGGGAGAATCTGATTTACAGAGTTACCACACTATAATATTAATGCAAGTTTTCACCAAAAAATTACAAGGTATACAGAAAATCAGGAGAGTATGTTCCATTCATAGGAAAAATAAATTGGCATACCATCCCTGAGGAAGTCCAGACTTTGGACTTAATGCACAAAAACTTTAATCAATGTCAAGGGGCAAAGAACTGAAGGTAGTCAGGAAAATGATGTCCTTCCCTGCGTGAACAACGAGAGAACCAATAAGTAGATAGAAATGATAAAAAGGAGCCAAAGAGAAACCCTGGAGCCAAAGAGTACAACAGTTCAAATGAGAAATTCACTGGAGTTCAGCAGCATATGTGAGCAGGCAGAAGAAAGAACATGGAGATAGGAAGAACTGAAATGATCCCACCTGGGGAGCAGAAGGAACAAGGAATGAAGGACAGAGCCTGAGAGAAGCACGGAGCACTGTCTTTACATAGTAAGCTTTTCAGTATGGCCAGTGTGAACATTAAATCACTTAAAGCCTATAAGTTTAGCTAATAACCTTTATTGACAAGAAAAAAGGTTACATGAAATCAGAGCTATCCGTAAAATTTGTGATGGTTGTAACTATGACTGTAATCAGCATTATCTTTCAAGTACAGACTTTGGTGCCAAATGATTTCTGCTTTTTACTTTGAAATAGTTTGAGATTCATGGAAGAATAGTATCAAGAGTTATACTGTGTACCCTTCATCCACTTCACCTCAAGTAACATCTTACATAACCACAGGATAATTATCAAAACAAGAATATTAACATTCGTTCAAAACTATTAACTAAGATCTTAGGTGAAATTCACCAGTTTTTCCACAATTAACTGTTTTCCAATCCAGGACCTGCCTGGGTTTCCTTGTTGCATTTAGTTATGTCTCTTCAGCCTCCATGTGTAATAAAAGAAACAATTCAATATATAAAATTCTGAGCCTCTATAAAAATGTAGGTAGGATAAAAACTATAAGAAACTATTAATAGATTTTTCTATTAAAATTATAGGTGATTTTCCCATCTTTTCCAAACTTAATTACAGTGGTTTTATTTTTATATTCAGAATGCCATTATTAAGATGGTGTTTGCTGTCTAATTGAAGCTCATATATATTAGAAAAAGCAATATTCTGATAGTCTTACCTTAGATTGCAGAATATTTATTTCTTATGTAAAAAGTATTTTCTTTTTATGATGTGCTTGACTTTGATAAGGTTTTTTTCCCTAATTTTCAGGTTTTTGCAGGGTATTTTGCCACCCTTTCTTTCTATGATGTAATTCTTCAGGCCAAGAAGAATAAGATGCATCTATAATTAAAATCACTTCATCTTTGTTTTTTTTTCAGCCAAGGGTCACTATCTGTAGCTAAGGCTGTTGCATTACAAGAAAGACAAGTTAGAGTACTTTGTTGTTGTTTTCAGTCTGCAGAGATTCACCAACAAAAGCAAATTATAGACTGGTGTGCAATGCACTCCCGTGGAAAGTTTGATCTTGGCAGTTAATGGCAAGATCTTGGCAGTTACTGACTCAGAGCATTATTTATTTGTTTGTTTGTTTGTTTGTTTATTATTCATTCATTCATTTTATTTATTTTTTACAGTATTATTTAAATGTTTCACATTGCTTAGTTTTCCATCTGTAGATATTTATAAACTCATCATATCTATGTTTCTGGTGTTCTCTGTAGTACCCCTAACACACAGTTAGGCACGTAATATGTGCACAGAACATTTTTAATGAATGAATGTAACCTGCTTTTTTATATTGGTTCAGGGACCTAAAATAAAGTGTTCCCTTAATAAGTATAATTTTTTTGAAGCACAGATAAAACTGAACCACTTTTTCCTTCCTATAATTTAGCTAACTGGAAAAAAATGCATGCTGTCTGCTTAACTTGGTGATGATAGTCAAGAGAATCTAGAAGTTTCCTGAGCTGTTAAAAGTCGAAAAAATCCACACACATTTAGATGATGTTAAAATTCTGAGAATATCAGTAGTTGTTTGTGCATCCAAGAGCACCACAAGTTGTATTTTCTATTTTATACAGGATTTGATTTGACGGAACCCTAACTCATTTTAGGGCTCATTTAGTTCTTTCTTTGTTTTTTGATCTAGTGTTAGTTTTTATGAGTTTTGTATACATTTAATTTTGTTATGAATGGTTTATCGGAGCTAATTGCTTATTATATTTGAACATTTTCTTTTTGCTTGAATGTACTTATGCATTTTATTTCAGTATCATCTCACTAAATAATGTCGTTATCATCATAAATGAAGTTGTGAGTTACGTAAAATTTTAAAATATGTGTTCAGTCTACATGTAGTCATCAAGATATGTGAAAACATGTAATTGCATTAAAGTTTACCCAAATTTAATTTTGTTCCCTCTTTCAGCATTTCTTGAAGAATTCGTTGCACTGGATATGCTGCTCTTCTTTATTGTGGGACTGCTCGTGCATTTTGTGTTCTTCACTTCCATCTTTGACATTTATTTTACATCTCCTTTGGTTCATGGGATGACGCCTCAGTCTACACCATTGCCTCCTCCAGCAAGAAGATTGGTGCTCATTGTTGCTGATGGCCTGCGAGCAGATACACTTTATGAATTAGACGAAAATGGAAATTCTAGAGCACCATTTATTAGGTAAGCATGTCGCCTGGAACAAAGACACGTCTGGAAAATGTTACCCTGATACTCTTTATCTCATCGTGTTGGGCACAGAATTGATGGTGAGAAAAGGAATAGGGTACATATACATCTGCCTTTGTCTTATGGGTAGCAAGTTTATTTCCTCCTAGCAGTTATTTCAGTTGTCGTGGAAGTTGATATCAGGTGAATTGAAATGTATAACTTTAGCTGCTTGGCCTAACTTGTTTTAATTTTTCAAACTTGGCTTACAGCTCACTATATTATCTTTTTCTTATAAAATAAGCTTGTTTAATATTTAAAATAATGACAAGCATAAATGTTAATGAATTGCCAATTACAGTGGTGTGTAACTAGAAAATATAGACTTCAACTCAGAATACATCTATAAAATATAGAAAGCCCTTCCAAATCTATATCACTGTTCCATTGTAATTTTAGATTCTCTTAAGTGACTTTGAAATGAAATATTTACTTTTTAAGGGGCTTCTGCAAACAATTGTTTTTGTTTTTGTTTCTGTTCTTAGTACCAAGCCCCTCAGAAGCCCTTCCTAATGCTGTTGTGGAGGGATTAAAACTCCAATTCAAGTGGAAATTCATCTGAAATATTCTATCTTCCCCCTTCCCCACTGTCATCATTACCTCCTATGCCTTTACCCTGTTTTATTTGTCTTTATAGAATTCACCATGGCAGGATGCATGCAGGCTGGGACTGTGTTTCATGTCCCTTTATCTCCAGTTGCTACAACATAGCAAGCAATTTATAAATATTCATTGATAGCTTAGAGGAGTAAACGAACTTGAATTCCATGTTGTATTTCCAGAAATAAATTACAATGGCTCAAAGGCATAACATGCTAAAAGATAAAAATAAATAAATGAGCAACTCAGGGCAGGAGGAAAATATGAGTAGGAAAATGTTCATTACATAAAAATGTGTAACATAAATTCCTACAAATAATTTTGAAAATTGGGTGATGTATTTTGGGTATCAAAGAAAGAAATATCTCCCATTGCAAAATTAATAAGAAAAATATACTAGTTGTTAAGGAAAAAATGAACTTTTCTGGTAGCACTTGTTTCTCCATTGGGTGTTGGTAGTGGGCCAAGGGCTCACACAGTGGATGTGCCTTGTGTTGTATGCCATTGTGTGTTTACAGTTTCAGGAATCTTGTAGCTGCCTCTAAATCTGTTTTTGAAAGGTTTTATTTGTTCACACTTTTTTTTTTAAATACAATCTGAACTGATCAAAATGTTTTTAAACAAAGTTAAAAAAACAAAGTTTTTATCCAAACTTCTTTATATCTCCCTTTCTAAGTTCAGTTTTCATTATATAACTGAAAAGCGAAAAAATATTTCTCCTTTAATACGTGGTTTTCAAGCCTCTTATTATGTATGTATTCTACCAAAATTGGTTTTATTATGAGATTAGTCAATACTAAATGTTTCTAAGCCAGTACTTATGCTTTTCTACAGGACATTTTGAGAGTCAGAAGTTTATCTTGAAAACTATTACCAATGCAGTGTTTTATAACACATTGCCCTATAGGCCTTTCTCTTGCAGTAGTGTTATTGGTGGTTTTGCCTCCCCCAATTTTGCAAATCACTGTGATAAAACTTAAAGAATGTTGATACATTTTAGCAAAAGAAACCGTTTTGCCTATGTTAATCTCATATTTAGGGATATAATTTAACTCCTAATTAGTAGTGCTGCCATTTCCCCTCCCCTTAATTTTTTTATATTGAGAATTTTTCAAGTACAAGAAAGTTTAAAAGATTATATAATGAACATTTGTATACCCTTAACCTAGATCTAACAGTTGTTAATTTTTTTCATATTTGCATTTTCTCAGTACACACACACACACACACATACACACACAGAGGCTTTAACTTTTAATTTTTTTCTGAATAATTTGAAAGCAAGATACCATGACACTTCCCTAAACACTTCTGCATACGCCTCTTACAAACAAAGACTTTGTCTTGCATGACTACGGTGCCCTCATCACACCTAGTACAATTTAACACTGATAGGATAACATTGTGTATCTCAGTTACTTATGTAACGACCCATTTCAGTATTCTGTGGCTTAAACAACACTGGTGTATTTTGTCTCATGATTCTGTGCAGTGGTTGGCTGGTTCTTGTTCATCCACTTTAGCTCACTTATGCTGCTGAACCCACTGGTGGGAGAGAGAGACCTGGGCTCAGCTGGTGTTAGAAAGGTTTCTTTCTGTCTTATATTTTGACTCATTTGGTTTTGACTCCTGCAATAATCTTATTTTTCTAAAGCCTTAACAGAGCATTTAGTCATAATCTGTATTAACTGTTCATCCATAATATCTTTTAGGAATATCATAATGCATGAAGGCAGCTGGGGGATATCTCATACACGTGTGCCAACTGAATCTCGGCCAGGTCACGTAGCCCTGATAGCTGGATTTTATGAAGATGTCAGTGCAGTTGCCAAAGGTATTGTCTGTTTAGACCATTTTTATTACATGAAAATTTTATTATGTAAATATTGCTTTTTTAACACTGAATCGTGACACAGATGAAGCATGTTTTGAGATACTTTTGACAAGCATTTAAGCAGGCCTTACATTAAACACATACTAGTATTGATTCAAGAATTAAACTTTAGTCTTATATCATCCTGTGCTATTGAAAAAATATGATTGAAGAGATCTATGATTTTCCTAGATGTTAACTCTCAAAAGTCCAAAAATAATTCTATATTTCAGCAAGAAGTAAATTATCTATTGTAAGTCTTTTAAAAAATTTGTGGCATAATATGTGTAACATAAAATCTGTTATTAGTTTTGCATTTGTTCTGCATTTCATCCTCATTGTTATTATTTGAAGAATACTTCTTTAGGGGCTATAATAATACTTTACCATGTATATATTACTATTGTTATTACTTGCTTTTTTTTCTGAATTACCTGAAGGATGGAAGGAAAATCCTGTAGAGTTTGATTCTCTTATTAATGAAAGCAAGTACACATGGAGCTGGGGAAGCCCAGATATTTTGTCCATGTTTGCCAAAGGTAAGAGTCACTGATTATATTTCTTCAGATAATAAATAGGTAATAAATTAATATGCTAAATTGTATATATGATTCACTATATTTTATTGATTTTGTGATACATGTTTTAACATATTTAACGTTTCTGAAATAGGGTGGTGTGTTACAATGGATAGAAATGTCAATTTGATTTTTCCTTCTTAGTTGTACTTGAAATACTGGCACATCATACAATTGTTAGTGTCTTGTATTCAATGAAATGATATATGGCTCTGCCATTCAACAGTTTTATAATTTTGGGCAAGTTAGGCAACTTCTCTGAACTTCAGGATTTTTTTTTTTGATAATATAATTTTTCATCTCATAAGTTTGTGTTTTGGATTAAATTAGATAATTCATGTGAAACATTTAGCAAAATGCTTATCCCATAATTCCTCATGATGATGAGGTTGATGTGTGGTTAATTTTACTTTGATAAATTAAGATTTAAATGTTAAAATTTATATTTATAATTCTTATAATTATATATTCAGGATCATGCCATTTGGATTTGTTGTGTCTGTTTCTGTGCATGAATCTGCAAGCATTAGAACATCTCTCGATTTGAAAATTCATTTATATTATTTCATAAAGTCACTTGGATTTTATTTCATGTCATTAAATGCCTTTTAGAGGGAGTGGAATGATTGGTCATTTCTCTAATGAAAAGGTTTTGTAACATACATCACCATGGGTGTAATTATAATAATTGGATTTATTGAAGATTATTATGTCTTAAAAGCAAAATATATATTCAGAATTTTATGTATGATATTTATAGGACATTATTATGTACGGCAAGCCAAAACACCACAAACTGTTTGCCATTTACATACTCCCTTCTTTGGGAAGCAGTTTAGTTTTTGTTTGGACTGGTAGTGGTGAGGATGGATTAAGTTGCTATGGCTTACTAAACTTCCTACTTCTGGCTGCAGTTGATAGGACAGGACCAATGCCTGAATCAGAAACGGTTCAATAAGAATGTTTCATTTCTTATGGTAACCAACAAACCACTCAGATCTTTACTTAAGATGTGAGAAGTAGAATGGCTGAGCAGTGGAATAGTGTCGGTAGAGATAACCTGATATTGTGAGAAATTGTCATTATTTTATTTTATCTCTCCTTATGATCTTTAAGAATCTATCTAACTCAAAAATTCACTAAGTTGATTAGATTCTTAATAAAATCTTGCAAATGTATAAGATTAATATGTTTACCCCATCAAACTGTTTGTCAATAAGCAATATTTATTCCCTTATATTGAGAAATATACACATATTCTGTGAATAACAGAAGTGAAATAGTTCAATCTTCTTCTTGCTTTAGGAATTTTGTAAACTAAATGACTTCATCTATTTTAGATTATAATATCCTGACACAAAAAAGGTTTTTGAAAAGTTAAACCCATATAGGGAGACTTTGGTGTTTATTTTTGTGTATTAGCGTTGTCACTTTGGCAAGATAATTAACTTATATGTAAAGTGTATGTAAAATTAGAATATGTTATTGTGAGAACAAAAAGCAACAGCATGTGTTAAAGTACAACACATGGTTCACGGTACATAAAATAAATGTTTATTTCTCCCATCTTTCTCTTCCCCATCATGATATAAAATGCTACGTGAAAAATTCTGGCTATAAAAATCTTTAAATGACTAGTTTATGTTTGGGACAGTTTGAAAGATTATTAAAAATTTGCCCCCCAAATTTTCTTTTCATCAGCTACTGGAAACCATGTTTATGTATATAGTTATGATGCTAATGATGAAGATTTTGGTGCCCAGGATGTAACAAAACTGGATACATGGGTTTTTGATAATATTAAGGTATGTATTATTGAGCGATTAATGTACAGCACACACATTTCTACCTAAAGTACTAGAAACTGATATGTTAGTTGAATGCATCTTAATGGTTTCTACTTGTGTGAATGTAAAAGTTCTATATTGCAGCACACTATTTTTAAGACTGGATTCTAAGAAATTATCCATTCTACAGTAACTAATAGAAGCTCAAAATTCAGTGGAATTCAGTTGACCCGTATTTTAGTCCTAGTCTGCTAAATCATCCTATGGTAAAGCTCGATCTTTCATTGACCACAGAACCAGTCTTACAGTAGTGGCACCGTGTGAGGCGTGTGAAAGCCTTTTGAAAAATGCTGTTTAATTCCTTTGCTAATTATCACTTCTTAATTTAATCTACTTACGTTAGCCTCTGCTTAAAGGCCTTTGGCTTCTAATTTCATATGTATAACTAAACATTATGAATTATATATATAACTGAAAATTATGAGTTGTGGATAGGAAGAAATAGCTGATGGCTAGCCTGATTTTATGCCTTTTTTTCCTTTTATTTCAACATTGCTGGTATTGGTGATATGATGATAGTGAACAGAAAAAAGATTTGCCCATGACTTCATAAAATACGATATATATATATATAAAGTAAAAACAAAAGTAGAAAATCATCAACAGTGGTAAATAGTGTGAAAGAAAATACAGGGACTAAAAATATGAAAATTCTGATCTAGACTAGACAGTTAGGGAAAGGCTTTCGAGAAAATTTTGAGATGATCACTGAGGAAATATGGGAGAAAAAGGAAAAGGATGGATCTGGAATACACATAGAGAAGAGTGTTTCAGGCCAACAGCATTCTGTAAGTCTTGGGCCCTGAAGGAAGAGTGAGCATACTGGATATGAGGAACTGAAAGGGTGGGTTGGGGTGTGGATTGGCAGGAACACTGACTGGGAGCAAGGTTTGAGATAAGGGGAGAGAGGGAGTCAGGGTCCTACCTGGACTTCATGCCCTGGCCAGAGACTCATGCTTAATTCAAGTCAAACGATTAACAAATCCATGTAAATTTCTACTCACTTTTTAAAAAATTATGGTAAAATACACATAACATAAAATTTGCCATCCTAACAATTTTTAACTGTACAGGTTCAGTAGTATTAAGTATGTTCACTTAGTTGTGCAACCAATCTCCAGAACTTTTCATCTGACAAACTGAAACTACCCATTAAACAATTACCCATTTTCCCTGTCTCCCAGCCCCTATGTATCTGATTACTCTAGTTACCTCATTTAAATGAAATTATACAGCATTTGTCTTTTTGTGATTAGATTATCTCATGTAGCATAATATTCTTAAAGTTCATCCATGTTGAATCTATTTGCTTCTTAAAACTCAGTTCATGCATTATCTCCTCTATTAGATTTGCCATGACTTCCTTTGCTTCACCCCACTTCTGGTTCAACTCAAATAACTCTCTTCTATATTCTCCTAAGGCCACTAGTACTATTTTATTTTTGCCTCTCGTCAAAATATTTCTTTAATTTGCTGTATTTTATTTAGTGTTATCAGATCATCATGAAATCAAGATATCCTTTCTATAAATTTTTATTTTTTTGGCTACAGAAAATAACTCCTTATTTGAACATAGATGTCTCAGCCGACAACAAGGGCTTTGTGTTGGTAGCCCTGATGATAAATTTAAACAAAATAGATAATTTTATAGTTATGTGTAGATTTAAGTAAATGTTTTCATCAGAACTAATTTTTAAATAAAACAAATGTACTAAATTTTTAACTATTTGTTACATATAGGAATTCTTTCATGCTGCCAGAAAAAACCAATCTTTGTTTTCTCAACTAAATGAAGAGAAAATCGTTTTTTTCTTACATTTATTAGGAATAGATACAAATGGACATGCTCACCGACCATCATCAAGGTAATTTTAATGCTGTTTAATTTCTTGTTTTTGAGAGAAACTACTGTTATGTTTGAACTTTTAAAGTATTGTTTCCTTTGTGATTATCACAACAGTACTTATATTTTAAATAACTAATGTAGAATAATTCTTACTTGTATGAGATATAGAATGGCATAGTAGCTACAATCACATGTGCTTCAGCCAGACTGCACATTAATTTAAGTAAAATATATCCTATATTTTTCATTTATCAAGGCAGAGGGAAAAAATTTACAAATTTTAGAAATTCGGTAAATCTTGAAATGAAAAGCATTTTTATGGTGTTAATATTTATATCACGAGAACAAGTAATTAGCTATTCCTATGTGTTTCATTTAATCATTATTGTATCTAGCAAATAATTAACTAAAGTTTTGTATACTATATTTCAGTTGCACCCTTATATAAAATAGCAAATATTTTTCTCACTTTTGCAGACCTTAGGAAAGAGGAGGAATCCATGTTCTGCTTTTATTCTTTATTTCAAATTTGGTTTAGATTAGTTTAACTGTAGAGTCTATTGGTTACCTGCCAGTAGTGAATGTCTCAGGCTCCTCTTCTTTAACGTGATGCACTGTTTTAACTGACTGAGTCCATATCAAAACAGCTTTGGCAACCAGCTTTGCCATCCGAGCCATTTTTAATTGTACAGATATGGAAAGCGTAAATATAATTTGTTCAAAACTTATTATATTACATTATAACATTTTATATCACAAATACTCTTAACGGGTGAAAACATTTGATACATGAAACAGTGATACTTATCTATTAGTGTGTCAAGAACAACATAGTTTGCATTATGAGAGATATGATCTTGAAAGCATCATTATTGCATTTGAGACTTAAAAAGCGTTTATTAAAATGTATTTGCTAATCAGTACCCTCCTTTAAAATCATTTCTGAAAACTGTTTCAGACCCTTTTGCTTCTTTAAACAGAGAAAACATTTTTAACAATCTAAAGAGCTCTGATTTTAAAATGTTAAAGGTGAAATCCAGAATTATTTCAGGAGTTATTGACTTTGAATGTTATGAGTTCATGTTGAATAAATTTTGTTTTTCCAAATAAATGTAATTTAATTCGTTCTTCTGTTTATTTTTCAACAGAGAATACAAGGAAAATGTTAAATTAGTTGACGAGGGAATCAAAGAAATTGTGTCCCTTTTAAAAGAATTTTATGGAAATGATGAGAAAACAGCATTCATCTTGACTTCTGATCATGGAATGACAGACTGGGGTTAGTCTGTCTTTAAGCGATATGTTATCAAGATATCAAGATGTTTAAAGTAGTGGTAAATGTAGCTTGCAGATATAACGTTGAAAGGATTTCATGTATTAGTATACGCAAGGTGATAATTATATGCCTACAATGTTAGTGTAAAAAATAAAAAAGACTGATCTTATATAAAGAATCTTTTAACTGTGAAAGGAATATATTCTCATTTAAAATGAGAAATTAGATAAAAGTGGGGAGGAGAAAACAAAAAGTACCTATTTTTTCTACCTGGGGTTAGTGGTGCGCAACGGCACAGAGGGTGAGGTTAAGGTAGTATCCCCGAGGGACCTCAGACTGCTGAAAGTCTGCCCTGGTGAGCCTGTACTTCCTGCGCGACCCCCAAGGCAAACATGGTGTGTGCACAGAGAACAAAGCAAGGTGAAGGTGAGGTCTGGGTCCCCAAATCACAACATGGAATTCTAGTGAGCTGATTCCACTTCGTAAAGGATGGTTGGGCTGCTCCGGCCAGAGTGTCCTGGAAGAAAAAGATGTAGAGACTTTGCTGTCCTCTCCAGAACAGACCTGGCCTTGACCGCTTGCCTGTAACTTGGGTGGTTTAATTCCCAAAGGAGCTTTTCCCGTTCTTTCTGCCTTCGGAGCTACACCGGTGGCATCTCCTCCAATTGTTATTTATTATTATTATTATTATTCTTTTAACCAGAGTCACTCAACAGACATCCTATCCTGCTTTATGTTTTTGCTTATGCCTGTTTGTTATTTATACTCTGACTTGCTTTGGGAATATTTTAAAACTAATTGTCATACAGAATTGCAAGCATTTGGGGGAGTGGTGGCTGGAATTAACTGTAGGTAGATAAACTCTTAAAACCTTTAAGTATTTAAAAAAATAAATATTTAGGTATAAGTTATTTCTCATATACTTGTCTTATTATTCTCAGTATCTTCTTTGTAGGTTTCCATGGGGCTGGTCATCCTTCAGAGACTTATACTCCTTTTGTCGCTTGGGGAGCTGGAATCAAGTATCCGCAAAAAGTACCAGCTCAGCAATTTGATGATGCACTTTTAAAAGGTATAAACATTTATCTTTATTGTTTATGTAAAAACATTTAAAAATAAAACCAAAATTTAAAAAAATCACTTTCAAGTTATAGTTTTCATTTTGGTACTGTGTCATTACTATTTCTATGTATTACTTTTGTATAGTTTATATTATTTGGTTTATAATATTCAGCTTAAAATATGAAGTCTGTTATTTGCATTATGAAAGTTCAAGTATAAACTTATACTATTGCCTTTTCATATTCCTTATTTTTACTGGGATTTAAATTAAATCCTTTGTCAAATCTTACTTGCAATTATTGTCGGTCAAATAAATCATACAGATGTAACATTTGACATTTCACAACTGGACAGATTTTACCTGTCTCTAATACTTTTGAAGGCTCTCTGTGTTCCCCTTGCTTCTAAATCCGTGAGGAAAAAGAATTCCTTTTTCTTGGAGCTCTGCTTATTTTATAAGGTAAGGTTTTTTTCAGAGTTCCAAAGTTTTTACTAATTGGACAAAAAAAATTCCTCCCAAATGTCTTACACTCTGGATTAGTTGCATCAGACTCATTCAAAGCACTTGTTTCAAATACATATATGTATTTTTTAAAATACAGATTTCCAGACCTTGTCACCACATATTTTGATTTATGAGGCTGGATGAGGCCTAGAAATTGTCTTTTTAAAACCTTCTCCAGGCATTTGGACTCAAGCCATGTTCAGGCATTTTTACCAGAGAAAACTGTTTTTGGTTTGTATAATAAAATTTTCCTAGATGTTTTCTTTCTTTTATTGAATTTATTTTTTGATTGAGATATAATTCTTATACCATAAAATTCTCATTTTAAAATTATACAATTCAGTGTTTTTAGTATATTCACAAGATTGTGCAATTACCTCTACTATCTAATTACAGAACATTTCATAACTACCACACCAAAAAAATACCCATTAGCAGTCACTCCTTATTTCTCCCTCTCCCCATCACCTGGCAACCATTAATCTACTTTCTGTCTCTATGGATTTGCCTATTGTGGACATTTCATATAAATGGGATCATTAACTGTGTGGTCTCTTGTGTTTGGCTTCTTCCACGTGGCATACTGTTTTCAAGGCTCATCTATCCATCAGATGTAGCATCCATCAGAAGTCATTATAGCTGAATAATATTCCATTGATGTACATACCATATTTTATACAATCTTCTTTTGGACATTTGTTTTCACATTCTGGCTATTATGATAATGCTGCCATAAAGATTTGTGTGAAAATTTTTGTTTTACTTTCTCTTGACTAGATACCTAGAAGTGGAATAAATGAGTCATATGAAACTCTGTTTAATTTTTTGCAGAATGCCAAACTGTTTTCCAAAGCAGTCACATTGTTTTATATTCCTGTGCTCTGCAGTAAATGGATTAGATTGGCTCTAAATAGAAGCTAGGTTAAATAATGTGTTTCTCCTTAAGAGGTCAAACTTATTTTGGCATTCAATTTCTCAGTGAATTAATATTTTAGAATCACATGACTTCAAGAATCATTTCAGAAAGAATATATTTACTTATAAACTGTTATAAGTATCACGAGTTACAAAGAAAGGGAATACTTATTTTTCCTCATAAGGTGATTAGCATTAATTTTTTATAGCTGACTAGTAGAAGCAGGCACATATTTTAAACTTTATTAGCTATTAAAGGCTATTTCATCACAAAAAATATCTTAGAAACCTTTGGTAATATATCTTAAAGAGTCATTAAATCAAGACATGGTCTAATAATCATTTTGGTTATTGTTTATTGAAATTCCCAAATTTATATGTAGAAAGAGGGGAATGAGTTTATCTTTGAAGGCATTTTCAATAGTAATTCATGATACTATTTTAACATTTGGGATTAATGACGGTAGGAGCATCACAGCTACAATTTTAGGTATTTTGCAAGCAACTGCCATTGCAGAAAAAGAAAAACTTAGGTGACTAACGGACTGTCAGTTGCCATATTAACTCCCTGGAACAGGGTTGTAGCTAGGTGTAGTCATGCTAATAGTTATCATTGTGCCTTTTAGTTCCATCTTTCCTTCCTTAGTCTTTTGATGTTTTGAAATAATTATATCCAAGTGAGCATTTTGAAAGTTTAATAAATTATTACAGAAAACACCAAATATTTACTTTTCAGTTGTGTATGTGAAATTCTCACTTAAAAATATACAGTCCTGCCTTTTTGGGCACCTTTTTGGTTTGTACTTGACTTAAAATAGACTTTTCTTACACTTTTATATTTCATTAAGCATTGACCACTCATAATAATGAAATGATTTATTCTTTTTTAATCAATATCAGCTTTTGTATCTAATTATGTCTTTCAGAATGTAAATTGGAATACTGGGAGAGACGAGATATCAATCAGGTATTTATTTCAATTTAATCATGTTCAAATTTAATTTTATCTCCTATAAGAAGTTTAGACCAAAAAAAATCTTTGAAAAAAAAGTATATTAATAAGAATGATGATAAACAATGTTTCAAAGCATTTCAATTACCAAAGGAAATTCTTTCAGTGCAAATATTTTGACTCAACTAATCTTCCTTTTGGCAAAATAAAAAAAGCCTCAAGTAAAGCTAAAAGAGCTCCCTCCAAATAACATTGGCTAATTAAAGAATTATTATGTAAATCGAATTTTTCATGCCTGTTAAAATTCTTTGATTTCTTGTCATGGTTTCCTTGCTTAGTTGCTTTAAGCACAGATCTAATAAAACCTTATTCCAGGTTTCTTTCCTGTCGTATGTCAGTCACTGTTTCTTTTTTATTAACATATATTTTATCTTTAATTCAACTCAGGATCCTTACAGATATAATGGGAAAAAAGTGACAAGAGTGTAGGTTACCCAGCTAGAAACTTTATATTACAGGAAAATGCATGTTCAAGCTAATCAAGTAAGGCTGGTAACATCATCTGTAAATAGGAAACACAGAATTTTCATTGTCGAAGATAAGCTATGTAAATAGCCTTCTTTACTATTTGTAGAAGGTGCAGTATCATTGGTATATGGCCTCCAAAATGGCAGGATTATCTTGTCATCTCCGGGTCACCTCACAAGCTGACATTCCTTATTGTGGTGGCTAATCCAAGGTCTAGGATCTCATTTCAGGCCTATTCAGGTCGCCAAAGCCTATTCTTTCTCAGCACACTAAGAGCATTCTCCTCTCTCAGGTTGGATATGTATTACCCAAGTAAATGAAAATGTATAAAATCAGAATAGCAGTTTATTAATTTGCAAAAAAAATCACTGTCGAAGGGTTAGGAATAACTCGAAGACCATAAAACAAGAATATGTTTTACTTTTAGCCCGACTGGGTTATAATAAAAAACTGAATATAGGTTCAGCTGTTGCTCTCTCAGTAATCCTACCTCAGATCTGAATTAGATGAGATTTTCTGTTTCTTCCATCAACATTTTCTGGGTCTACAGTATTAAACATCATGCCAACATTAGCATTAAGCATTGCATAAGGGATGTAACAGTGAGGAAAAGCAGACACAGTCCCTGACCAGGGACGCTTATACTTTAGGGGTGAGAATAGATATTAATCAGGTTATTATACAAATAAATGTAAAATCATAGCTGCGATGAAGACTACAAAAGATGCCCGCGAAACCATGAGAACACAGAGTGAACGTCCGGGAGTCCACCCTTACCTGCAGTTTCACTTTCCGTGGTTTCAGTTGCCTACCATCAACTACAGTCTGAGAATATTAAATGGAAAATTCCAGAAATAAGCAGTTCATTAGTTGTAAATTGCACACCGTTCTGAGTAGCATGTTGAAACCTTTTTCTGTCCCTCTCCATCACACACGAGACATGATTCTTCCCTTGTCCGGCGTCTCCACACTGTAGACACTCCCCGCCCTTTAGTCACACAGTAGACATCTCGATTATCAGATCGACGGGCCTAGTGTCACAGTGCTTGTGTTCAAGTCATCCTTATTTTAATAACAACCTAAAAGCGTAAGAATAGTGATGCTGGCAATTCAGAGATATCGAAGAGAAGCCTTACGATGCTTCCTTTAAGTGAAAAAGTATGTATGAAAAGGAAAAACATAGCATATATAGGGTTTGGTACTATCTCAGGCATTTCAGCATCCAGTGGGGGTCTTGGAATGTATTCTCCATCCTCAGGATAAGGGGGCACTCCTGTGTCTGTAGATTATGTGGTCTGCAAAGGTTTCCTGAGAAATTGAGTATTGAGCTGAGATTGAAGAATAAGGAGGAGTTCCCAGGCCAAGGTAGAGGGAGGGCTTTCGGGCAGAGGCAGCTTCTATTCCAAAATACAGTTGCATTAAATTATTTAATTTCCTTGTTGATGTCTGTAGATATCTTAGAATTGAACCTTTTCTGTTTGTAGGCTGATGTTGCACCATTGATGGCTTCTCTTATTGGAGTTCCCTTTCCCCTTAATTCAGTGGTAAGGAATAAAATTTTCTTATCAACTCTCAGAATAAAAAAATATATTGTACAGTAAGTTTTATTTTTTATGGGTTTCTGAACAATAATTACATTTAAAACTATTTCCCTTTATATTTCTTTCTAAATATGTAATACCTTAAAATTGTGTATGTATTATAATCTGCAACATGGAGTACAAGTCTAATAGCTTTTCTTTAAAATTTTTTATTTTCTAAATGTACATAGCTATATAACTTTGTATTTTAGTTATAAGTGATGAAAACATATAAATTTTTATTGCAAACAGCAGAAACTGAATCCATTTGAAAGGAGTTATTAAAAAGATTGTGGTTTGCTGAGTGAAAGGGGTGCTCAAAACCCAGGCCTGGAAGTCAGCCGGAACCAAGAGAGCTCTGCAAGCTTGGAATAAAGAACCAAATCCCGGTCCCTTGGCAGGGCTGGTTGGCTCGGGGCACCAGCACTAGGGCAGAGTAGCATTACACCCATTATTGTGCTGTCTGTTCCCTGACTCTCAAGAGTCAAAGTCCAGTGCTCCCCATTTGAGTGGTCCAGCGCAGGTTGTCTGCCCTGCATCCTGCACCAAGGGAAGGTGAAGCCCCATTTGAGACCCGCTGTGCTACACCCTGGGGCGGGAGGGCGGGGGGAGTGCTCCACGTAGAATATCAATGCTGCTAAGAGTGGGAAGTGGATCTGAAAAGCCACAAACAAGCCAACAACAAAAATCCATTCCAACCAGCCATTCTTTTAGTTCTTCACATCAAAGAAACAAAAAAAATGTATTCTAGACCCGGAGTAATATGACCCCTATAGTCATAAGTGTATGTGTACGTCTGTAATTGAAACGAAAGTTTCACAAAAAGTTCTTTACTTTTACTTTTACTATGTTTAATATACTCTCTTTTTTTTCCTTTTTACATATGTGAGCTGTGGCCCATCATAGTGATTTTTTGTGTGTGCAAAGCACTTGGTTACTGCCTAGCACATAGTAATCTTTCAATAAATGTTAGGTTTTGTTGAACTTAATTCATCTCTTTTGCTTTAATCACATCTACTTGTGAGGTAAGTAATAGAACATTTTTCAGTTGTGGTTTAAAAAAATTTTTTGTTTAACTATTTCAATAATTTATTTGTCCGTATGTCTGGTCTTCATTGCTTCCTTCATGTGTCTGTTTTGTTTTAGCATGAGCTTTGTTAATATTAAACTAGTATTTATTGTTTACAGGGAATCCTTCCTGTGGATTATCTCAACAACACTGATGTCTTTAAAGCAGAGAGCATGTTTACGAATGCAGTACAGATTCTTGAACAGTTCAAGGTAAAATAAGACACATATACACAATGGACACTCCTACAGTTTAAAAAATCGAATATATTAAGAGAAGATATAAAGTTTCACATTTCTGAGGTGCACGTTCCATGAATCAGTTTGAGGGTATAGAATTCCCTTTGAGGAGTCTCCCTAATTGTAAGACCACTATATATGATTATACAGACTACAAACCAAAGTATCAATTGGCATCGGCCCCATAGTAGTAGTGTTTATGATGGCAACATATGTCATTCCATGTCCATTATTATGTGTGTTAAGAGCTAAAAGAGGTGACCATTTAACTGAAACTTTCTGTTATTAATACTGTTAATGCAACTTGACTTATTTTGTTTTCTAAGAGTTAACATACAGTTTAAATATGTTATAGAATGTTATTTTGCAGGCTTGATATGCTTAATTCTCAGTTTATTGTGATAGAATGATAATGTTAAATTTTTCTTTAAATATTTATGAAATAATATAGTAACACGAAATTCCATTTATCTTTAAAGTAGTTAACCATCCCCAAAGAAACATTTTGATGGATGTTTATTAGTTTTCAGATGAAATTTGTTAATTGTTTTTTCATTTATAATATAATAAAATATTTTCATACTTGATTCCCAGGTGAAAATGACTCAGAAAAAAGAAGTTACTTTACCATTTTTGTTTACACCATTTAAGTAAGTCTTTTATATTTTTTATTAACTTGTAGGAAAGAATTTTTCAGTGAGTTTAAATGCTGAGAGGATAGATTAGTTACTTACAAACTTTGTCCTTTTTTTGTATACATTAGTACAAATTCCAAAATGAAAGCCTTTCTATTGTTTTTGTAAATAATGAGCCAGATGCTAGGTATCTTTGAATGGCTATTAGATGAGGTGCAGGGGAGCAGCGTAATATAGGAAACATTAAGGAGATAAATTCAGCAGGGCTTGACCGGGAAAGGTGTGGGGGCTCTTGGCTTGGTTGATTGAGAAGGTACTGGTACCATATGATTTATAGAAAGAAAGAAGAGCTGTTTTGAGAGGCAAGGGTGAATTTTACTGGTTAATTGATATCTTAAGTTTTAAGAAACAGGGATGTGGATTTCAAGGTAGAGATGAGAATTGGTTCTAAAAGTGTTAGCGCCATCAGCATAAAGATGGTGGTGGAAACTGTTACACATATAGCAGGTTCTAGAGAGAGTGTAGAAAGTGATAAGAAAGGCCAATGATACAATTCTGTGAAACACTAACCACTATGGGATGGGCAAAAAAGAGAGCAGACTTTGGTGGGCAGCAGATTTTGCTGAGATCCCAGAAAGGTGTATTTTCCTTGAATCAGGAATGGAGGGATCCAGGTCACAAACCTGGCTCTGCATACTGACTTAGGCAGGTTTATTCAACTTCCTTGAGGTTCATTTTCAATTAACAACAATTCACATTAAATTAGGAAGAATTTTGCTCCTGACCAAAATAAACAAAATGTTTGAAATATGGGTGTTAGGGATGTAATCGAATGACTTGTTGGAATTATATTTGACAACTTATGTAGCATGAGTGTGGTATTCATAAACCAAACTAAAGCAAGGGAGGCTTAATTAGATTACAGAATAGAATGTGAACATTACCAGCCTTGACAATGAGGAAGTTTACAGGTTGGAAGACAGAGGGGGGAAAAAATATAAATAGAACAGTAGTGATGATACTAGTCCTTATAAAATAGAATGCGGAGATTCTAGCTTTAGTTGAAAGAATTATAAGACAGAAGTTTAGGTATTAGATTATTAAAGTGACCAACACAGCCAACAGAGGAGGTAGAAATGGTAATATAACCATATTGAGGCGGGCAGAGACAGCAGGAACAGCCAGAGTCAGTGGAGAGTCAACAGAAGGTGCCTCAGGCCATCAAGTCAAGAAATAATAATAAAAGCATGTTATTAAGAAAAATGGAAGCAACTAAAGAATAACGAAAAACAAATACTTGTAAAGTATTTGTCTCTGGTTTGGGGAGTTGAGAGATGAGAATGGTGGTGGAGGGATTTATTGGTTGTCATTATGTTCTTCTCTTTTTGAAATTTTGAATTTATATGCATATATTGCTTTGACAAAACATTTTAAAAAATAGGTATTTTAATCATTGGCATGGATCATAAAATTATAAAAATGGGTATGAATAAAAATTTTATTTTCCATATAAATTTTAAAATCATCTCGAGTTATGTAAAAAATTATTTGGTTATTACACAATATTTAGGAATTAGTTTGGAGGGAATTAATATTTTTACATATTGAACATTACTATTCAGCATTTATTTATATCTCCTGTTATGTCTTTATGTAAAATTTTATAGTTTTCCCTGCAGTGTACATCACTCATTATTTTATTCCTGGATATTTTATTACTATTATGAGTAGTATCTTTTTCCCCCCCCATTACACGTGTTCAGTAAACCAGGAAAGAGTTATCACCATTTACCATTTGAGTACAATGGGTCTCTTATTTTTCTCTAATCCAATGAATTGTTTTCATTTCTACACCATCTGTTTCCTTCTAATCACTGTTATATATACACCTGATATCAGCATTGTCCACTTAGAAACTATATCAAGTAAATATTGGCACATAACTGTGATAAAAGATGAAAGAATACTGTCATCACACATTTTTTTTTTTTTTTGCCAAACAGCTGAGATTCTTACCACAAATAGTTGTGTGGTGAAGTCCTTTCCTCTTGAATAAGTACCATATTTTCTTTTTCTTTTTAGGAATATATTGTTCACTCACCAATTCTTAAGTTTGAGAAAATTTATCTAGGATATTAACATCTAAAAATTCATAATCTTGAGATTTTACTTACATGATCAATTTCACCCACATCACTAGATTTTACTTTAATCATGTATTTTCACCATTCTTCCATTATCTTATTTAGTCTTTGCTAGCATTAATAATTGATGAATAATGTAATAATTTCTAGGACGATAAAATAGAAATGTTTCAAGATATAGGAAAAATAAGATTACTAAAATCCTATAACATATTTTCGAATTGTAAAAAGATCCAAAGACTCCATATGGTACTTGTATATCCTATTTTATCGTTATTTATAAGAGCATGTCAATTTTATCTTTGATATTTTAAATACCTCTAAATAATTCATTCCAACAAATAGAGTTGCTCAAAAACAAAACCTCAAAGCTAGAATTGGGTCCAGTAGACCCCAATGCTGGCCAGCAGGTGGCGCTACATGACTAGTAGAAGCATAAAAGGTTTGCCTGAATGTGAAAGTACCTTAAAAAGGAGGAAAAACTCTATATTTGAAAAATGGGTATTTAGAGGTCAAATGAAGACAAGGAAAACTTTAAAATAAAAAAATTTCATGAAATGAGAAAAGAACAAAAAGTCTTTTAAGAGATATTTTAGAAAAAACAAAATGGGAAGGAGATATTGTGCTTTGCTAATAAAAGCAAAAACATGTTATCTTTTATTTAAAACTCCTTATGTGAATTTAGGGAACTTAACTAAATTTTAACAAAATATTTTAATGTATTTTCTACTAAAATGGCAAAAGGTACTTTGGTTCTTTTTAATATATTTGTTTCTTTAGGCTAACATAGATTAAAGTTTTTCCCTTATACCAAATTTAAATATTGGTTTAATGTGAATCTTTTTATCACTTCAACCATCTGATTTCCTAATTAACTTAATAGGAGTGTAATTTTTGCCTCAAAACTGAAATTCTTTTTTTAAAAAATAACTTTTATACATCACACACATACATAGAAAAATATTGATGTACTCAGTTATGACATGAAAAATAACATGATTCTACATCATTGGTCAGTCTAAAGAATGCAGATTATTCTAGAAATGATTTTTATCCTGCTTTCTCTGTCTTTATCTTGAAATATTTTTTTTTTCTTTAAATAGATATTCTAAAAAGGAATGGCCTAAATATCACCAGGCATCTCTAAAATATTATGTGTAAATAAGTGAAATATTTTTATAATAAAAACCTGAGTAAAGAAGATAGAATACTTTAAAGGGCAGCATTTTAAGGAGATTTTGTTCTCCAAACATTAGTTCATCTTGAATAATTGATAATAAAATTATTGATAATCCTAAAACATGGTTTATTTTCTTTTACAGTCTTCAAATAACTATGGGAAAAGGATAGAGTAATAGCAACCACAGCAAAGAAATGTGCACGGTTAATACTCATTTCTCTTTTTCTTTTTACTTAAGCATAACATGTTGCTTTTAAAACTTAATGTTTTCGATATAAAAGACTTAGTCAATAAATGATTGTTTTTTCATAGAAATTACTATGTTGAAATGTTGCATCGTTATTACAATCAAATATTACTTCTGCTGAATTCTCTTCTCCCTCTTTGGGATTCCAATTATATATGTATATGTACGTGTATGTATATGTGTATGTGTACGTGTGTGTATATATACACCTGTGTGTGTGTATGTATATTTAAAATCTGTTCACAATGACTTGTTGATTTTTTTAATGGTCTTTCTGTATTTTAAATTCTTTCCTCTCTAAAGTTCACACAAGATATTTTCTACTGACCTATCTCCAAATACATCAGATCTCTTTGGCTTTGTCCAGTTTGCTGCTATTGAGTTTTTAATTTCAGTTATTACATTTTTTCAATTCTGGAATTTCCATTTCCATCCATTTAAAAAATAGATTCCAGTTCTTTGGTGCAACTTTCTGTCTTCTTCTCTATTACTGAATATATTAACCACAATTATTTAAAAGTCTGTACCTGATAACAATTCAATAACCATATTATTTGTGAGTATCTCACTTGTCTTTTTTCAGTTAGTCCTGTTGTTGAGTCTTCAGTTTTTAAATGAACTTAACATCATATATTACAAGTTTTAGAAACTCTGGATTCCCTCACCTCCAGAGTTTTACCTCTAACAGGCACAGAGAATGGTGGCTCACTCTAGGACGTCTCAGTTTTGTCACGTCTCCTCACTTTCTGTTTGTCTCTGCCATTAGAGTGTAGCCTGCCAGGGATCTCGGTTGGAAGTTTGTTGTGTTACCTAGCGCCCTTCCTTTCTGGTGGCTCCTCAACAGCAAATTTTGTCTCTCTCATCTTGAGACTGCCAATCTTCTGTCCACTTTTCTGGGGCTTTCTTCTTAGCTTCTTGTCCTTCGGTCCTGCACAGCAGTAGAACCCAGCTGTGCATTAATCCTATGTCCCTTCTCACCTGCTTTCTCGTCAGGATCTGGCTGGGCTCTGCTTCTTAACCTGAGCTGAGTTCGTATGTAATAGAGTATAAATTCTTGCTTATTCAAGCTCCTTCTCTCATTCTTTGTAAGACTTCACTTCAGAATCTGTATTAAATTAAATAATTCCAGATGGTTTTCTTTTCTTGTCTTTTATTAAAAATCCAGCATGAAAATTGAATATTGTTATTTTTCTTCTCTTTTTGGTCCTCAAGGCTTGCCTGCATTGGCAGCCACAAACTTTAATTTTTATCTCTGCTGTCTTTTACGATTGCCGGGGGCTCTGTTGGATTCTTTATCTCTTAGCAGCTATATGCCCAAATTCTCGGCCTTTTGCCCTGCGCCAAGAATAAGACTGACACATGCCTTAAGGGCTACAGTTTGTAGAATGTTGAATTCGTTTTCTGTGGTTTCCTTCTCTCTGGGATTTTAACCCTTCAATTCTTGGTAGTCTCAACAGCTTTCTCGTACCTGCAAATTGATTTTTAATTTTATATTATCAGGCCTCCTAGTTATTCTTGAAGCAGTAGTATACACAAGCTTCTCTTTCATAGCCAATAACTATGGTTAAATCTTCATGTTTTAATTATTTTATGAAAAACAAAACTGGTTAGTGAAATGCGGACAAAAAAGTAATGCATATACACAATAAAAATCACACAAACAGTCGTAAAAAGTCACCTCCCCCCTGTCTCAGCCTTCCATTCTTTTTCCCTGGAGGCAAAGTTGCAGCTTCTTATGCTTCTGTCTCTCTATATAATATACATATGTACATGTATGTATATATCTCTTTTGCTAACACATTTAAAATTTTAATTTTGAAATACTTTAAATATGCTGAAAAGAAGGGAGAATGTAAGAAAAATTCTTGTACCGACAATCCAGGTTTAAGAAAAGTTAACATTTTACCACATTTCTTTAGAGCCTCTTTTTCTTAAGATATAAAATGATGTAATATAATCGAATCCCTATTTTTTAAACCTACCAATTTTTACAATTGTTTTTTCCATTCAGTATGATTTTCAAGGTTTATCCATGTTAACACGTGCAGATCCCCTTCATTTTAATTTATAATATTCCTTCGATTACTCCTTCACCAATCCCCTTTGTTTTACTGTTGTTATTTCTTTTTGTCTTTTTTTTACATAACTATTAACATATTGTACCTTATGTTCAGGACTTTACATTTCTCACAGAACTTCTTTATGTTTAAAATATGTAATACTAAGATTTATTTTACACCTCTTCTCAGCTTATGGAAAACTAAAAAAAATAATTATTGGGGGACAGATTTTTTTCTAATAGTCTTTAATGTCATAATGCTACAGTGAGGTTTCTACAGAACATTTTGATGACTTCCAGACATATTCTGAAGCTTTGGTATGTCCCAAAGTTTATAAATAATCCATTTTAGGAAAAATATAAATTAACCTGACCATGATTTCTTTACCTGAGTACTCCATATAGAACATAATATTTTATGTATAAGACAATGTAATATAACTAATGTAATACAGCATAAATATTTCTCTTTAAAATGTTTTTCTCATTCTTAAGGCTTCACTTAAGATTGCATATTAAATTTGCTTAAGTAATTTAATTTAGTTCCAGACAAGTGTTCTTTTCATCTTTTTATTTAATTTAGCAAATCATTTGGTGCTTTAAGAATGGCAATGTGTTTTATTCTCTTCTTTCTGTTCCTTTTTTAGGCCTGCAATATTTCAACAGCATTTTAGTCAATTAAGATTTATTTATTCATTTTATGTGCTTAGCACTTTGCTAGGTATTATTGTGGATATTAATGGCAATAATTAATGGCCCACATGGAGGTTAAAATTTAATTAAAGAGAAATGAATTGCTCATTAGACCACACTAAAGTGTTAATGGTGTGAGATGGAAATTGGAGTGGACCATAAAGGATAATGAAGATTTGATTTTTGGAAAGCAGAGAGGGGAGGATCTTTGTGAACAAAAACTCAGATGCGAGTACAAGATAGGTGAAGATTTTAACCATTCTGTAGCCGAGGGTATACATTTGGGATAACGGGAAATTAAGTAGAATAGAAGGAGGTGGACATCAAGAAGCCAGGAAATTTAGAACTGGTGAAGTAGACAGTGAGGTGCCCACATCGACTTGAAGTGAGTTAGGGTGTGTTAGGAGGCAGATCGGACCAGGGCATCCTTCAAAGAATGCCTGTGCCCTTTGGCCCAGTGATTCCATTTCTAAGAATACTAGGAAGACATTACAAAATGTGTGATGTCTGCAGGACAGAGACTGGATCATGACAACATTTTGAAGTAACTTTTCTTTAATGTGTTCCTGCTTCCTGGTGCCTTTTTCTTCCCAATCTCACTAAGTTCAGGGGTGGTGAATTCTCTTGCAGTCTGAAACAGTGATTGGGCTCCCCTGAATTGAAAGCTCTGGGACCCCTAAGTGTAGCACAGACTCTTAATCAGGGCCTCCCGGAGAACTCTAGAAGGTTTATAGATGAGCCTCTGAAGTTCATGAATTTTCTGAAATTATATGTAAGATTTCAGATTATGTGCATTTTTATAGACAGTTGTAGATTCTGAAAGAAGTCTATGATCCCACCCAAATTAATAGCGTTGCTTAAAAGATTTACTTCTACACATCTCAATCTGAACTCTTAGAGACTGCTGGAACCAAACACAAAGATGATATGTTATCATATTATGTTGTACCATATGAAATTGCCAATATTTAATTTAGTAGCTTTTGACATACAAAAATATCAGTTTTGTATGATCTAACCTAATACACCCTTAAATAACTTTTGCGCTTTTTAAATGTAAAGGTATTTATTCACTTTAGTAATATGTAGGTTTTAGTTAAGCAGTATATGTTCAATTTTGTGTTTAAATATATTATTTCAATAAAGTAATTGAGTTCTGGTTATATTTCCTCAGTTTCTACATTCCATAAATGTAATGTCTTTAGATATACATTTTTTTTTTTCCAGTTTATGCTGTTAGGCCTATTTCTCGTGTATTTAAGATCTCTACTGTGGTAAAACAAGGACAGGGAAATGATAGAGTAAGAAATGAAAGATAGGGGGACCAAAAAAGGTACAAGGTGTAGTATTATGTGTAGTATAATAAGGACAAATTGGTATAGTATAATAAGGACAAATTGGTTCAAATTGTTTGCTAACTTTGATTGTTGGGTCGGCTCTGCCTGGAGCTCTTTGATAAAGCAGATTCTCAGGCCCTATCTGGCCCAGGGGTACAAAGTGCCTGATGGATCTGCCTGGTCTGTCACTTCTGCCATGAGCACGGGAGGACAGTGTGGTGGAACTCACATCACTGTTTGCTGTTCCATTAATTATGCCGATTTAATCCGAATTTGTTTGCTAGCGAGAGTATTACATTTCTTCAAAATGATGTATTTTATGACTGTCATAAGTATAGTTTGGCAGATGAAACTTTGAGTCAAGAAAACCACATTTAACTATAAGTTATTTCTTGGAAGATTTCAGATAACCAGCAATAATACTATTTAGCTGAAGGTTAATTTTTAAAAAATTTTCTCAATTTTCACCATCCTTTTATTTTTTAATTAAGAAAAAAAAACCAAGAAAAAATATTATTGAAATGATTAAATATTTTAAATTTAACCTTTTTTCTTTTTGTAGGTTGCTTTCTGATTCTAAACAGCTCAACATTTTAAGAAAAGCAAGATCTTATATAAAACAGAAAAAGTATGAGGAAGCAGTGAGTATGCAGGCCTTTTATGTATAAAGAGCTGATCACCATTTTGGATGCGGGGAGGGGCACGGTGTGGTAATGGAGAGCCACGTGAGTAGGCCAGGGAGCTTTCCTGAACCTCAAGGAAGGACTGAATTTCCTGACTTGCTGTTTTAGCCATAGATGTGCTTCTCTTATTTCAGATATTGGGGTAAACTTTTTTGGGTTAGCACTGGAAATGAACAGTTGCTATTTTCTGTAATGAATAAGTATAATCCCAATTTCTGTCACCATACTTACGTATAATATTTTAGAATAGTATATGTTTGCACATTTGAAATTATCAACACACTATCATAAGGCTACTGATTTTATAGAAGCTTTGACCTTTCCCAGCTCCTACTCTACTATACTTTTCATTAATTTTCTCTTCGTTAAATGGTCATATAATTTTAAAGTAGGAAAGAATTCTAGTTCAGTCTTTAAAATTTCCTAAGTAATACCATGCATTTATAATACTTATTTTTGTTATAACTTTAAAATGATAAGCTATTCTCCTCTAAAATATTATTAAGGTAGTTTAATGATGTTTTTAATTTGATTCGGGTAATCTAATACGAGAAAGTAAAAATTGATATAATTGTGGGCATTCCCATTATTTGGGACCTATATTAGAGAGCTTTTATTTCTTCCTTTAATATTTCATCTGAAGATAATTTTCACAAAATGAATCATTTTAAATCACTACACATATCATAGTTTACATTTTAAATGCCTTTATCAAGATTTAAAAATTCATTTCATTCAGGAGTTTTTCTTATACTTTGCAAGAAGATCCTTGAACCATGAAAATCTATTTTTGATCCATTATCTACAGTTACTCTAATAGTTTTTCTTCCTTTAAAACTGAGGTTTCTTATTCCTTCCATGTGGCAAGTTATATTTTCCTTTCTCCGCAGGTCTCCCTCTGCCAGGAGCTGATCCAGCTTGCACTGAAAGGACTGTCCTATTATCACACTTATGACAGATTCTTTTTGGGCTTCACTGTTGTGCTTGGCTTTGTAGGATGGGCATCTTATGCTTCTCTGTATATCATCAAGTATCATTCCAGTCTTACCAGAGGTGTCAGCAAAGAAGTTAAGGTATGTTCAGAAAATATAATGAAGATGCAGATGATGGTGTAAAATCATTAGGACTAAGGAAAGAAGTTGAATCTGATCTACTGTGATGAGTTCATACAGTGTGCAAGTTGTGCTATGCTAACTCTTATCTTTCATTTCTTTTGTTGTGTTTGGTCTTTTTTTCTCAGTTAGCTCTATTTCTTTAGTTGGGAAAAGGGTATATTAGTAATAATGGCCCTATAACTTAACAGAGCTATAAAGGTAGCTGTATCGTTTAAATTCTCCATGGCATTACTGTGTTAATTTTCTGTTCTTTTTTAAAAATAATTATTTCGCATGTCATAATGATTCCATATGTTTCTAGTATTGGTGGTCAGAAAACTACTTTGAAGCAATATATTTAACTTTATCTGAT
Source organism: Pteropus medius (assembly GCF_902729225.1). Lineage (NCBI taxonomy): Eukaryota > Metazoa > Chordata > Mammalia > Chiroptera > Pteropodidae > Pteropus > Pteropus medius. The sequence continues at coordinate 9,984,894 of NW_024340849.1, forward strand.
ATTAAAAGTTTAAGAGTTGGAAAGTGATAAAATCAGTTCTTCAAATGTTCCTTTTTAAATAGTGTATGTTTTCCTGGAACTACTTTTATTGTCTTTCAACTTTCTGAAATTGTTACGCGTCTCCAGAACTTTCTGTTTATCCTCTTTTTAAGAATTAGTCTCTAGTTTACTATCATTTCAATGTCAAAAAGAAAACCTCATTAATAATACTTTGTATTAATCCTACAAATATGGTTTTACTACATTAAAACATTTTACTTTTTAAAAATGTTTGCTAACTGTCATTTACCAGAAAGAACATATTACTTTCACTTCCTTTACTTTGTTCTCTCTAATGATTATTACTATGTCTAAATCTTCTGAAAGGTAATATGTCTGGATGGTATATTATTAATAACAACAGTCTGCAAAGACTTCCAGTGGTTAACTTCTTCCAATTTTATATTTTATTTTTCTGATATGGAAGCAGGAGCAGTAGTGTTTATTCTAATTTTTTATAGTGCTTTAATGTATCTTAATAATTTCCTCCAGATAATTTCATTATTTGAATGTATATGAAATTGGCTAGAATAAGAATAATTTCTTATATGGTAAGAAAGGAGACAGAAACAATTATGTTTTAATAATGACTGTCTCTAGACATTCTGCTGGGTACTTGAAACTTATTTTGCCATTTTAAACTCATAGCACTGCTGAAAGTAGGCATTATAATTTTTCTTTATAAAAGAAGAAACTGAAACTGTTTAAGTAACTTCCAGAAGGACACTCAGCTAGAATATGAAAGAATCAAGATTTGAATCCAGAGCAATCTTGTGCCAAACTCTGCCTTTTCATATTTACCTTGATGTTCAGGTTCTTGAGAAAGGATATGACGTCTTTAGATTGATGTGGCAATAGATTTCATAGCTGGTAGTTCTTATTCATTAATCTGATAATGTGACCAATATTTAATTGAAGGTACAGTACAGTGCTAGATGATGCAGAGGCTAGACAAAGAAATATAAAATTCAGATTCTGCCCTCAAGGAGCTTAGAATTAAATAGAGAAGGTAGTAGATGTATATACATAACCTAACCTTATCAGATGTAGGTCACCATACTACACTATATTACAAAAGACAACTTTAATGCTTAACAAATTTAATATACGTTAAATGTTAAATGTTTAAGTGTAGTACAAAGACTATAATCTTAAAATAAAGCGAGGGTGATAATAACAAGAAAATGTAAGCCTTGGTGGAACTTTAACAGTTAGACTATAGGGAGAGGGTAAGAATTAAAGCAAATTAAATCATATATAGAGGCAGAGTTGGGAAAACATATTATTATGCTGGGATAATGAACGATATTTATTATTATGCTGAGATAATGAACCATATTTATTAAGCCCCACTGTTAGGCCCTATTTAAGCTTAAAATTACCCGAAATTTAGTGGTTATGATGCTCATAATCTGGGTGGGGTAATTTAGGCTCCTCTTAAATGAACTCAGAATTTAACTTCCGTATATTCTTCTATATATTCTTCTTCTTTGCTTTTGCCAGTTAGATATCTTTTGCTTTAGAACTGAATATCCATACTCGCTACATGCTTTTCTTTGTTTTCTTATTACCTAGTAAAATTCTAAAATATTAACCCCTTATACCAAGTCCCATGATTCAGCCTCTACCTGTATGGTTTAAACTCCTTGAAGGCCAGCACCTAGCACAGAGCATAGCATACATAGAACATGCGACTTCATAAATGTTTGTTGGTTGAAAGAATATTACAATACACATGAAATGGTTCATTATCATCAGGATTTTTAGGGGGGCCAAGGAAAGGCGGGAATCAATTAATGATGAAATAGAAAATGTCCCCCACTCTCGTTTGAAATCTTTTTGATGTTTACTTCAGCTGAACCAAATTCTTTATGATTTAGTTTTCCTACAAGTAGATGTCATTTGTAATGTATATTACATTATGTACCAAAGGGTTAGATAATTATACCACATTGAACTGATACTAGAAAAATCCCTTAAGTGTTTTTTTTAGGTATTTTTTTAAACTTCTTGTTATTTTTTGATTCTCAAAATGACCCGAAACCAATCTGTTTTTAAAATGAATATCCGCTTCAGCCATTTTCAACTTTAGAGATCCTACCTGTCCGCATCTCTTTGAGATTTGCCCCTTCTTCTCCCACCCTTTGATTGGTTTCTGTAGTGACTACTATAACTAATGCAAAGGAAATGAGAAGAGAATAAAAATAAAGTTAATAATAGCGGCTACCATTTAGTAAACAGTAGTAATGTTCCAGGCATTTTGTTAAGCTCTTTACATAATCTTATTCAAGCATTACCAACCTCGATAAATAGATATGGAACTATTATTCCCATTTTATAGATGGGATTAAATTCAGTCTCAGGAAAGTTTCATATTTTTCTCATGGTCTTGCAGTGAGCAAGTGACAGAGCCAGAATTTGAATTATGATACGTGTAGCTTGAAATCCTTAATCACAATGCTGTGTTTCACCTTCCTTTTTACAACTGTGACCTATTTTATCTTTATTTCTTTCTTTCTCGTGACATTTTATGCCAGTAGGGAGGAATCATTAAGAGGAAAAGAATCTCTTGCTTTTTCTCCTTGAATTTCCCTACTCCCAAAGGTAATTCTTAAGTCTCATCTTATTTAGCTTTGGCTTGCCAAGTAAGGGGAAAACAGAGAAAACAAGGCGTGGAAGCAGGGGAGTGCCACGTTACGGCTCCATTCCTGGGTTTCGCTCCTGTGCTGTTCTTAGCATCACAGTACTTTCCACAGCAGGTCCTTTGCCCAGCCTTGGAATTTCTCTCTGACCCTTGCATCATTACTTCTGGCCCACAGCACCCATGGGCCTGTGCAGCCCGTGGAGGCCATGACTGGCGACTTACACTGAGGGACTTCTTTCATGTTTGGCAGGTGGTTGGGAAAAGGAGATGTGATGGAATGAAGCTCCTGTGGTTGGCCGTGGAGAGAGGAGCGCGGGCAGCCTGTCCAGTCGGAGTGAGAGTAGATAGGAGTGTTGGTCCAAAGGGGGATCAGGTCCCACTGCTCACTGTGGATTGAATGGGCTCAGCAAGCTAGTCAGGGAACTCAGCATTTATTAAATTGCATCTAAGGACAAATATGTTCCGAGTTCCGAACAAGTTACTTGCAAACAAGCATTAGGAACATAGTCACTTTTAAATTGGAAATTGCCATGTTGCAGCAATTTCCTGCTATCCAGCTTTTTCTTCTGTACTATGCTTCTCCAATGACAGATTTTTTAAAAATACATTTTTAGAATGCATTATGTAGCCACTGTTTTCAATCATCTAGTTGGAGAACCATTGAAAGAAAGTATTACATTTTCTTCACTGTATATAACCTCTTAAAAACCTGTCAATTGGCATGATTTTGGAAGTGTTTCAATGTTTTGTTTGATTTTCAGAAACCAAGCCGTCTCCTGCCATGTAGTTTTGTGGCTATTGGCATTTTAATAGCAATTTTCCTGCTGATTCAAAGCTGTCCCTGGACTTATTATGTATATTGCTTGTTGCCAGTGCCAATATGGTATGCAGTTCTAAGACAGTAAGTAACACATCTTGCTGTCTTGTTTTTCGTTTCACTGACAGATAAATCTATATTTCAGATGCATTAGATTTCTGTAGCATAAGTCATCAATGGTATTTATAAAACCCTCACATCTCCAAGCCCTCTTACTTTATTTATGACAGCATAAATGTTGCATAAAATACCTTTTCTGTTTTACCTTTCTTTTTTTTGACTTTATTGCCTTAGGGACACATTGGCCTTTCCCCCCCTTCTTTGTGTATCTTTTGTAAGAAAAATTGGGAGTAAAAATGATTAATATTGATTGTGCTATGCCAGGAGTAACTCACATTTTAAACTTGTCTCATCATCTCAGTTTCCAGTGTCTCCTCGTGTTTCACAAAGAAATCTGCATGTTTTTCCCATACGTTTTTGCCTCTCCTTTCCTAGCTATTATGGAAGCCTAGATTAATGAAACTAATCAAATTTAGTAATGTGTACATGCGGAAGTAGTGGGCATTACTCACATGTGCTGTGGTTCTACCTTTGAGTGCCTTCTCACAGGTTGGACTTAAACATTATAGAAAGCTCCCAGGCTAGTTTCAAGCACTTTAAAATAAAACCACTAAAACGTTGGGCTGGTTCACGTTCACAGTCAAGGGTCATGTCTCAGATCTTTTTGATTTCTATATTTGCACAGTAATCTAAAATCTAAACTTAGTCTTGGACATCTAGGCATCTTCCGAGCGAACCAGATCCCAAAAGCAGACCAGGGACTGAGAGCCCAGAATAAGGGTATTTTCAGGGTTGGCCAACATGTTGTCATGACACAACGTGTGTTTTTATTCTAATTTTTGTTAACTCCAGCTTTGACCACCTCTCCCATCCTTTAAAAACAGTGACTATTAAAAATATTAAAATGTTAAAAATATCAAAAATAGAAACATTAAGAGGTTTAAAATAACATTTTAAAATATAAGCCAAAATCATACTGACAAAAGAACATTCTGTAAATTCTCCATTTGAAAGGAATGATGTTGCTTGGTATACATTTTTAAATCAGATTTTTTCCTCCTAATGTCATTTACTCTGGTTTTAAAATTTTTAGAATGAAAGGTTTATCCTTGCAGAAAATTCTATTCTACTACAGAACCCCTCCTGAATGATTAAGTGTCCTAATTATGAAGGTGACATATATATTTAAATTTTAAGGGAAAATGTGATCATGAAAGTATGTTGTGTTCTATATCTTTTTGATTTTTGTAGAAAATAAGACAAAAATTCACTCTTGTAGAAAAAATAAATGATTTTACAAAATCATCTCTTGTTTCTCTGTGCTAATTCGTTTTCATGAACAAAAGAAACATTCTCCTTTTGTCTAGGATTAGCTTTTCTTTCCTACTTGGCACCTTAATAGTTTTGATAACATCATGTAGCCATTGTTTTCAATCAGAAAATGTCATAAATCAAATGATACTGACCTTTTATAATTACCTACCTAATAATGCACTACAAATGCTAAAATTTTTTTCTAGTAATGAAATGTAAAAAGTACTTAAGGATGTAATACATTTTAATGGTTATGAATTCATATTTAATTATAATTAGTATATAATTAGTGACATCTTAAATTGAGTTTGGAAGAGGTTATATTTAGCTCAGTGAAAAAGTGCAATTAAGATTTTCTCTACCCAGGTTAGGAAAACCTATCTTTATTTCATTATGACAGTTGAGATTTCAATATAAGATTAACATCGGTGAATTAAAAATTGTTTTTCAGTTTTTATTCATTTGGGTTCACTGTATTTTATTTCTGATATTGTATCTAATTATATAAACATGGGTTTTTAAACTAAAATAAGCCTCATTTATTGTCATTAATGTTTATAAAAAAGCAAATTTTTGTTATTATCAAATTAATTCAAAAATTGAATTTTTTCCTAAAAATCTTCTAGGTTTCAAAAAAAAAAAAAACGATGAGAAAGTAAAGCCATTGAAAAAATCTATTAGAGATTCTGTTAGTTTTTAAATAATCTGTGAAATGAAAACTCTGATTTATAGTTTCAGTTTTTTTTTTTTACAATATATGGCCTAATTTTTAAATTCAATATAGAGTATAAGTATAAACAATCTCTTTGTAAATGATCCTATTAAACAGATATCAAGTTATTCAAGACCTTGTTACATCTCTATTGACCTTTCCTCCGAGTCATTTTGTTGGATACCTGCTAGTCTGTACTCTGGGAATTGAAGTTTTAGTAAGTAATTGACTGCATTACAACATTTTCATCTCTCTTTCATTTCTACGTAACTCCATTTAAATGACCTCACTTTTGTTTCTTCTTTGGAATGTCCTACTAGGTTCTCAGTTTTTTCTACCGCTATATGCTTACCGCTGGACTAGTTGTGTTTGCGGTTTGGCCATTTACCACTCAGCTGTGGACTCGAGCAAAGGTATAAGTATTCATTTTGACATCGGACAGATTAGTAGCTTCTTTGTTTTGATGTGTGTTTAACCCAGGGAACTGTTCATTTTTAAACAAAAGGATAGACTTTTGTAAAGAGTCTGGACCTTTTGACAGGAGGACTGAGGTTGGCTTTAGGTTTCAGTGATTCACATAGGCTTTCATATCAGAATGAACTGTTCATGTGGTGACTGAAATACTCTAGAAGCAGAGCTAATACGTCCTTCTCTGAAGCACTTCCTAGATTCCATTAGCCTCTGTATCTAAATGATGGAGCAGCCGAGGAACTGCCCAGAGCAGTGCAGTGGCGTAGAGGGCCACGCTGTGAACCCAAGTCAGTGGAGTCACCTCTCTGCTGAAATATTGTGAATAATAGGACCTGCCTTCCAGGTTATTGAGAGAATTAAATGAGGTAATACTCGGGTTATGCCTACTGCATACCTCCTGCTGTATAACCTATCCTTCCCAAATAGTAACTCTATTACTTTTTAAAGTAAACAGAAAGTTTTGCGTTTTCCTTTCTGATTCACAGCCTTGTAGTCTGTGAAACACTGAAGACAGTTTTCTGTACCATATTTGTCTAAAGGTAACTTTTTTTTTTTTAGGGTATCTCATTGAGTTGGATTTTCTTCTGTTTGCTCCTGGCAGTATTCCCACTGATGCCTGTTGTAGGACGAAAGCCAGATATCTTTCTTGTGTACGAACAAATATTTTAACTTATTTTCTTTTCCACACAATTGTTTTTCTTAACACTGGTGTTCTTGAAAAAATACATAATTTGTTGTTTCATTACTGTACAAATGTCACACCTGCATGCTACCTTTGTGACCGCTTCCAACCCTTCCGTTAGCCAGGAACAGCTGGGGAAAGCAACAAGGTCAACAATAGGGAAGAACAGTTGTCCTGCTAGGAACACTGTGAACTATAAATGTCTGAGTATACACCCATAGTCAGAAAACCTGTGTTTTAGATACTAGCTAGATGTTTCTTTAGTTACCTTTTATGTTGTTTTCTGTAAATTTGTCCAAGTCAGGTGAAGAATTATGATACTTGGTATGCATAAAAGTTTTAAAAATAAAATTATAGAAGTAAGATAAAGTTACTTAAATAGTGTAAGAAGTAACAAATAACCCCAGTCTTCCAGTGTCTTTGTCCTAAGATTTTTATTTCCATTATACCTGTGTATCCATTTTGGTACTTCGTTGTGAGTAACTAAATGACTGAGAGGTTTTACATTAGAGAAAATGTCTAAAATTCCATATGATATGTTTAATATATATCTTAAGAAAATTTGAAATTGTTAATTGTGTTTTTAAACAGAATGGGTGCAGGCCTGCTGGTTCTTCTGCTATCCTTGTTTGTTATAACATCTCTCATAAAAAGTAAAGAAAGTTTTGTAAATGAAGAGGTAATGTTACATCTGTTGCAGGTGAGTTACAGATTTTCAACAGTATTATGCTAACAATATACCAAAATGTATCAATTGTTGTATTTAAGTATATTGTTCTTAAGATGCCATGTTTAAGGTCTTCAGTATCTACCAATAAGAAGAGTTTTCTGTTTAAGATATAACATGGGAACATATTCTCTACAAGGTATGAAGTAGCAGAAAGTTCAGCAGGAGGCGGCCCAAAGGTGCCTAGAGAGCAGAGGTTAAGGAGGCATAAGAGGTGTCTGTTCTGACCGCAAAGTTGATCTGAAAAAGGACTCCTCTAGGCTGAAATTCTGTGTTGCCCTCATTTGGGTCAGGAAAAAGGTAAGCTGCTTCGAAGTAAAGGCAGCTGCTGAGTATGTTTATATGAAGAATAGCTGGTTTAAGGCTTCAGACAACATCCTATGAGAAAATAAACTTCACTTTGTTTGATGGCTTGGATGTGGTGAGTAGAACTTGACATTTCAAAATTGAGGCCATTCCCAGTTACGCTGCATACTACATGTGTGATTTGTAGTAGTAGAACTTCGGTCTGTTTTTAACTAAAATAGACCTAATATATAATAATGTTGTAAGAATTAGAGATTACATAATGCTGTATTCTGTAAAATGATAGCTTTTTGTAGATAACAGTGGAAATCACATTTTTTTTTTAAATATAAAAAAGTAAAAAATGACATCTGGACCACTGACCAAAAATACTTATATGAGTTTTCTCAAAAAATTCACCCAGAACAAAGCTGAGATAATGGAAAGTATTTTCAAGAACACTCTGAAATAAACATCTGCAAGACTTAAAAACGTCATCCTTGCAAGACAACAGAGAACAAATAAAAAGAGAAGAAATGTTTTGTCAAAGATCCTGTCAGGCCGTTGGAATGTATCTTTAATTTTAAGTGGCTACTGACTGGCTTTGCAGGAAAGCCTGGAGTAGCTTTGACGTAATTCACCTGTAATAATGAGTACTTTGATAGAAGTGAGTGTTTCTGAATCTCACTCTATTGGAGCAAAGAACATTATGTTAAAATTCTTATGGACTTTGTAAGATACCCCTAAGTATAGGGTAAATCTGTTACAAAATTTCTTTTTACATTAACGCTATTAATTTGCATTAATTTCTGTACTGTGTACCACATTTTTCATTGATTCCAAGATACGTATCTTTTTAAATTTTATCATATCTGAAATGAAAACGTGTTTTACAATTGAAAGGATCCGAGGATTGAGTCATAGCTTTACTGACAGCATTTTTTCCTTTTTAATTCACTAAAACTATGAGTAAATTAAATATATCTCTAGGATTTGGTGATGAAGTTGCTAATCTGATCTCTAAGAGAGTTTACTTTGTTCCCAGATATAGTTTAGCTCATTTCTTAAAATGGCAATTAGTGCACTAACTAGTTCAGGGGTTAGCAAACATTTTTCTGAAAAGCCAAATTGTAAATATTTTAGACTAGTGGGCCATGTAGAGTCTGTCATAAATTTTTAACTTCACCATTGTAGTGCAAAGGGGGCTGTAGACCACACATAAATGAACGAGAGTTACTATGATCCAATAAAACAGTATTTTAAAAAACAGAACACCAGCCTACAAGCTGTAGTTTATCAACTCCTCACTGGTTTATACACATTCCCTGAAGAATAATTGTACTCCTTGTATTCCCAGTACCAAGTGAATACTCAGTCCACAAATATGTGTTGAATGAATACAGAGATAGAAGTGAAGGCCATAGGTGGAAGACAGTAAGCCACATACACTAAACCGTACACATTTTACCCTCTGCAGTTCCATGATTTAAGAAAACTTCAAGGTTAATAATGAATATTTCTAGGTAGAAACAGTGTGATAATGTATGCCAGAATACCCTTGAAAAGTGTAAAATGCCTCATTTCATGGTTGTAAAGGGTGACCTTTGCTTAGTACAAGAGTTCTTACTCTTAACCTTGGCCCCAGGGAGGTGAGCCGGTCCAATTTCAATTGCATTTTGCCGTATTCGAATCGATCAAGCACTTTTTGAGAAGTGTTCTTGCTGATGTATCAATTAGCCTCTCACCACCTTCCCTCTCACTACATGTTCTGTATTTGTTTTCAGATGCTGAGCACAGTGCTTTCCATGTTTGCTGTGTATAGCACCCACAACAGTCTACTCAAGAAACAAGGACTTCCTTTTATTAATCAGATTGTTAGCTGGGTGATATTAGGTAAGAGGCCAGTCAAACCAAATCCAGTACCTTCACATCAAGTCGTAGCTTAAAATTATCCATTTACATCTGTGTTAGTGTTATTAATAGACATAATTTTGTTGCAGGAAAATAATAATGACCAGCTATTAGTTGCATCTATTGCTGGCATTTAACAAAGAAAGAACTTTTGTGAATGTTCATGTGTTAATAAGAATTACTTGATAGAATATTATTACCTGGTAAAAAGGCTATATATTTATTCACATCTAAGAGATAAAAATCTAAGAGATTCCAGAAGAGAAAACATATTTTCTCTTTTCCCCTCCCTTGCAACTAATATGCTATCTATGGGAGACACTCTAAGACCATCAAATACCCTTCTCATCAAAATTTCTTCCTAGATTTAGCATCCATTCATAAGTCTTCCCTGATCATGATGGCTACAGAATCATTTTCTAGCTCCAACACTCCTGCATTTACCAGAAGGGTCTCAGCATTCTACTGTGAGAATCCTCCCTCCTTCCCTATTCATTCATTCATTCATTCATTCATTTATTATTATTATGGATTCATGAGCTCCTGTTATTTCAGAGGTTTATAACTCATTGCTGTTGATACTTTGGTGCTCAAATTGTCCCAGACTTGGCCAGACAGACCCACTTCAAGTTGGCTTGTAAATAGGCTATATATATATAATCACTTTTTTACTTTCTGGCATTAAGGAAATGTTTACCTCATAAGGCTTACCTTGTAGTCACCCTGCTATGGTGTATAATCCTTTTAATGTGTTTGCTAATATTTTGTTGAAAATTTTTACATTCATCAGGGATTTTATTCTATATTTTCTTTCTTGTAGTGCCCTCTGGATTTGATATCAGGTTAATACTAGCCTAGTAAACAATTTTGGAATTGTTCCCTACTGTTCAATTTTTTGGAAGAGTTTGAGAAGGATTGGCATTAACTACTCTGTAAATGTTTGGTAAAACTCACCAATGAAACCATCAGGTCCTGGACTATTATGTGTTGAGAGGTTTTCAGTTTCTGATTCAATCTCCTTACTTGCTGCTGGTCTATTTGGGTTTTTTATTTCTTCCTGATTTAGTCTTAGTAGATTTTATGTTTCTAGGAATTTATCTGTTTATTTTAGGCTATCCAATTCACAGGCATATAATCCTTCATAGTAGTCTCTTATAACCCTGTGTATTTTGTTGTATCAGTTGTAATGTCTCCTCTTTCATTTCTGATTTTTTTATTTGAATCTTCTGTTTTATCTTAGTCTAGCAAAAGGTTAGTCAATTTTGTTTATCTTTTTGAAGACCAGCTCTTAGTTTTATTGGTCTTCTCTATTATTTTTCTCGTCTCTACTTCACTTATTTCTGTTCTGATCTGTGTTATTTCCTTTCTTCTTCTAAGTTTGGACTTTGTTCTTTTTCCAGTTCCCTGAGGGATAAAGTTAGGTTGTTCGTTTAAGATCTTTCTATTTTATTAACATATGTACTTATCATCATAAATTTCTCCCTCAGAACTGCTTTTTCAGTATTCCGTAGGTTTTGCTATATTGTATTTCTATTTTCATTTCATTTGAGATTTTAAAATGTCTCTTGATTTCTTTTTTGATCCATGTTTTTCAAGAATGTTTTATTTCTTTATGTTTAATTTCTAACTGTTTAATTAAACGTTGTTTAATTTCCACATATTTGTAGATTTTCCAGCTTTCTTCTTGTGATTTCTAGTTTTATACCATTATGGTCAGTAAAGATACTTGGTATGATTTCAGTCTCCTCAAATTTGCTAAGACTGTTTTTTGCGGCCTATCCATGATCTATCCTGGATCTATCATAAGTTCCATATGCACTTGAGAAGAGTATGTATGCTGCTGTTGGGTGGAATGTTCTATAAATTTCTGTTAGGTCTATTTGGTTTAATGTATGATTCAAGTCTAATGTTTCCTTGTTTATCTTCTTTGTACAATCTGTTGCTGAAAGTGAGTATTATAGTCTCCTACTATTATTGTATTATTGTCTCTTTCTCCCTTCAGATCTGGTAGTATTTGCTTAATATATTTAGGTGCTTTGTTGTTGGGTGCATATGCATTTATGATTGTTATATCTTACTGATTGACCCCCTATATCATTATATAATGACCCTCTTTGTGTCTTGTTACCATCTTTTTGGCTTAAAGTCTGTTTACCTGATGTAACTATTGCTACTGTTAATTTTCTTTCGGTTTCCATTCGCATGGAATATCTTTTTCCATCCCTTCACTTTGAGCCCATGCATGTCCTTAAATCTGAAGAAAGTCTCTTGTAGGCTGGGCATATATTTTAAACAAGATAATTCCTCTTTGGGATTAGGAGAGCTAGGTACTAGAGAATACCTACAAAATGGTGCAAGGCATGAACCCAAAGGTAGGTCAGCATTATCTCCAGATGTCTCTTTCAGGCACTAATCTCCCAAAGTCTACCTCCAATGAGCATTTTTTATGAACATGCTGTAATCCACAAGTTATATGTTATGAATGTGGTTCTAACTTACGACATTCAGAATGGGCACTCTCATTTCCCCTTTAGCACCTCATCAGTCTTTTAGACAAAAGTATAAAAGAAGGGTAGAAAATAGTTTTACAGAAGAAGGCTCATTTGAACTGGCTTTTTAAATATGAAATATTATGTCATTTCTTTGTGTTAAAATATGTATCAGGTGATGATAACATTATTAGAACCACACATCTGAAAAAGAATTAGAAGCTATTTGACTAAGGATACTATAAATATAACTTGCATAGTCTTAAGTCCTACAGTACCTTAACCTTGAATGAGATTGTCTTTACATTTAACTTAGTAGAAATTGACTAGTAATAATAATAGCAGCTAATAGTCATTAAGCACCTACTGTACCCTAGGCACTATGCTTAGGGAGGATTTTATAGGTAAATTTACATTAAACCTGGCAGCTTTTTTACATTATTTCTACTTGACAGATGGAAATACTGCTTAGATAGGTTAACAATCTTGCCCCATGGATAAACAGTTAATAAGTGATTCATACAGGATTGCATCCCAGGTCATCTGTCTCCACACTCTGGAGTATTTAAGTCCAGGCATATTGCCATTCTAACTAGGGGGATTAGGAAGTTATGTACATTTCCATTCCAAAATAGAGATGGGATTGGTTTATGTTTTGCTACCCTTTCTCCCTTCATCTGCCCTTCTCCCACTGAAGTATTTGCTTTCTTATCCCGTCAGGAAAGATTATTTCATTTATAAGATTACTCTTATTACGACTCTCATGCATGATGAAATCCTTTTTTCCTGTTTTTCTAAGTGGAGCACTACAACTTTCAATGAATACTTTACAATGGGAAAACTTGGGGGAAGAAAGAGTTAGGAAAAATCACTTTCTGGGGAGTAAGTGGTTTTTGAACTAAAATGCCTGATTAAGAGAAGAGTTGCTGAATCTTGAATAATATTTTCATTATATTTTTTATTGTTTACATTAGAAAATAAGAAGTTATTCATTTAGGAGTTAATATCACTGTAGCGATCGAGGCTGAATATAAATTGAGAAAATCTGAGCCAAAATTGGTTAAAACAATGAAATGTAATTTTAATTAAAAATATGGAGTTTCAAATTTCTTATAAAAATGATTAGGGCAAATATAGCCTCATTTTAAAAGTCGCACAAACAATAAGGGTCATATGTGATTACAGATCATTGAGTGCTTCTAAACTTGCGTAGGTCATGTGCCACATACTGACATTAACTGCCCTGCTTTGTTCGATCACAGCCTCTTCCTTCGTGGTGCCGCTGCTGAGTCCCACGGTTCTCTTTCAGCGGTTGGTCAGCATACTTCTTTCCTCGATGTCAACCTACCTACTTCTAAGCACAGGGTATAAACAGTTTTTAAAATTTCATTTTCAGTAGCAAGTTTTAAATGATATATTGACATTTCTCTATGAGTATTTAATCTCTGGAAATGGAAAATGTATAAATCTTGAGGAATAAATTATAAATATTTTTTACTCTGTAAGAACTGTGTGTAACTTGAACCATAATCTTCAGTTCTCTTTTTCTTATTATTTTCATAGTATTACCTGTTGCCTTTGTCTTTCTGTTTATTCCCTTAAGTTGCCAAAATGTCATTTTACTTCATTATTAGAAAATTCTGATTGGTTATGGAAGAATTTTAAGTCTTAAACAATGGTTAGATGAATTAAAGTTCTTTCATGCACTTTAAATTGTGCTTTGATTTGTTCATTCTTCTTTGAATATATTTTCTTTTTATTTTTACTTATATCATATTCCAAATATTCCTTTTGATTCAGAAGACTTTTAGAATATTTTCTCAAAAGTTAAAGAATCCATTTTTATATAAGATTGAAATTTTCTTTCAATAAACCCCCAAAACTAGCTGCTTGACTTGGGGTGGATCCTGAATCGTTTCTAGAACTTACTAAAAACACCAATATATATTCTTCCCATCTATTTAGAAGAAAAAAAATTGTTTCACTTGCTTTTGAATTTGATTTCAGCCTTACTTAAATCTTTATGAGGATGAGAAATGCACACATTATAACAAACCCCGAATAGAGCAGAGATCGAATAACTGCCACTTTTGTTTGAAATTTGGCCCAAAATTAAGATCTTGATTTCAATTTAACTAAACTAGGGATTCACCATTGTGCTGTCAATGGGTTATTCCCACATTGGATGATTTCGTAAAGCCATTTTGGGTCCAAGATTTGGATTCATTTTGGGGGAAACTTAGTTGTCCTAATTAAGAATTAATGGGATGTTATCAAAATCTTCATAGGAGACCCTAACATCCTAAATGACCTAGTTCCCCAGAGTTCTTACAATCCCCAGATAGGTGATGATCCAGTGGGCCGCTGAGCCTCCTTCTCTGAGCAAAGCTCCCACACCTGCTGTCTTTCATTTTCTCTCTGTGTAACCAGAGCTTGGGCATTGCTGTGAAAATGTAATAGAAGCAACATGGACATTTCACCAGTTACCTAATAAGATCTTAAGATGGGCTTGCTTGCAGACTTAGAACTTTGAACTTTCAGATAAAACTCGAACTATCAGCATATTCTTACTCAAGAGTTATTAACATAATGAGACCTTGAAACTCTTCATTCTTTTTCCCTTATTGGTGAAATTGTAGAGTAAATAATTTAGTTATAATCAGAATCAGTGTGTAAATGTATATATGAATTAGAATATGCACAAGTTTTTAGCCTAGATAAGAAAGCAGAGATAAAATCATTTCTATTCTAACCCACCATTTGGGGGTGACACATGAGTTTCGTCGAAAGATCACACCCGGAGGTTGCCTTAAGAAAGTAAATGAGAGGGTCTGGAAATATGTGCTAACTTCTACACAGTTACTTAATAATCGATAAGCTGTTTCTTTTTGAACCTTCAAGTTCTAAAGCAATAAACAGATTTAAAGTAGTGTGTAGTTAGTTGGCTAAAAAGTAAAAATAAATCTAAAAGTAGATCTGATTTGCTGGATTAGAAATTAAGAAAGGAATGAAGAAAGGATAATTAAAGTTGGATTTTGAGTGAAAAAAATATATCACAATGTAGAGTGAATCATGTAACTAACATCAGAGATAAGTTTTATAGTGTTTTAAATCATCAGTTTAACAGTAAAGATACCAAAACAGATGACCATAAGTATATTTAATTTAAGAAAATCTAGAAAGTAAAAATGCACACCTAAATTCAGAATATTGAGTATGACTATATTAATGAATGTATTAAGAAATATATTTTCAACAGCAGTAAGTATATTGACATTTGCAAGAAAATTCAAGTGCGGTAGCCTGAACAACACAGTCTAATAATTTCAGTTAGTACATTTTTTAGTTTTGCGAAACATAGTCCACCTGTTATTGTTCCATATCACTATTCTGGGTGACCTAGAGGGTCCTCTATGTAAATTAATGAACAATCAGAATTATAGGATATTTAAAAGAAGTGCAGTTTTATTACTTTACAGAAACACAGTAATAGTAATCCTAAATTCTAACAATGCATTCTTGATTTAATGAATAAAGAAGATTCATTTTTAATCAGCACTTAATTATTTTTATGCAAATGGAATTTATTGTAATAGTTGAAAATAGTTCTCTTAGATTGGTTAAAATTTCCTTCTGAAATTTGTTTTATATTATCCCTTTGCTCAGCACACTGTAATACAAAGCTAAATGCCTTTTCAGGCCTGTTCAATTTGCACAGAGACCAAACTAGCAGATGCTAATTTAGTAAGGTTTTATTATGTACACTGTGAGCCCATGATGACATTTTATTGGTATTTTAGTTTATTAATTCAGATATGCAGACTTTATACAAGAAATTGATTGTCAAAAGAAATAAAGTCTCATAGGAAGATTGCCTTTATCAGATTTATCTACAGCTTACAAAAGAAAGTGATAATAGTTTATAGTTTTTGAAAGGAAATAAATCCATAGCACTATTTATAGAACTATGGAATTTCTGTTTTTGTATATTAGAAAAGAATCATTTTATATATAACTGCAAATATTTAAAAAATTGCAGCCCTCTTTTGCTCAGAGTATACACCTTCTTAATTCGATTAACTGACAATTGTTTTTTCTTTCACACTGCCAGTGTTGAGCGCTAGACAGACATACAGTCAAAACATTTAGTGGACCCCAGGTGTATAATAGAGTTGTAAGCTGCTATAAAATAAAGACTTTATTTTACAGTGTTAGGCAATTACTAAATGCAACAATTAAGTTATCGTGAGTTAAGGTATGAGTTGTATGATATAAAGAATGACTAGAGGAAGAGTTTGAGTAGGGGGAGCTGAGTTGGTGCCATCAAGGACTGAGGGGAAGATGAACTAAGTTTTAAAGAATGAGTAGGATACAGACATTCTGAATCTTGTCTTTCAATTATATTTTTTAAATCATTGTAAAAATAGTGTAATCACATTTTGGAAAGTAGGAATAAGGGAGAAAATAATTTATTAACCTTGCCTCTCCTGTTGATGTTCTGATACACTTCCTTCCAGTCTTACCTCTGTATTTGTTTTTTTTAACATAGTATTTATCATAGTCTATCTTTTTTTTCTACTTAAAATTAGGTTAGAAACTTTTCCCATATGGTACATAGGTTTCTAACCATTTTAATAGATATTTAATATTGTGTGATGTGAATGCACCTTAGCCATTTCTCTATTTCCACTTTTTATTATCATAAATAATATTTTGAGTTATGTTTTTATGCATAAGCTTTTTATATAGATTAGATTATTTACTTTTTTACTTCTCAGATGTAGTATAGGTGGGCCACAGAGTATGAACTGTTTTTGTTTTTGTTTTCGTTTTATCTTTTGTCTTAAGAACAGAGTCAGTTTATAATATCACCAACAACCTGTGAGGGGTTTTATTTCATGATGTCCTTCACAATATTTGGTATTTTCATCTTAAAAAAAGAATATCAAATGCTATTTTAATTGGTCAAAATGGTATGGTTTTGTATATCTATCTGTACTTGTTTTAGTAAAGATATTTTTTTGTTTACCTATTGTCTGTTCATATCCTTGGGGATTCTTAATCATATACCAAGTGATTTGTGTATGCTTTCTCAAACCTAAAGGTTTCCTTCTGCCCAGTCTTCATTGTTTTCATTTTATGACCTGTGGTAGAGTTTAAAGCATTTCGTTTCTTATGTTTAGGAAATAATGCCATATGGAATAGAGTTCAATAGTTGAAAAAGTTGAAAGAGAAATAAAGGGTTTTTTTTTGTTTGGATTTGGTTTGTTTGTTTTGTAACTTCCAATTAGATAAGTAAGTCACTCAACAAGTACTTGTGAGCTGAGCCTGCACTGGTGACAAGACTGACACAAAGATTTCACAGACCAGCAGGAAATACATATAAGTAAACGTATGATTGCGATAATAGAGTATTTTGAGGGACTACAAAGGTGGAACAGTTATTCCAAGCTAGGACAGAAAAGAGTTACAAAAGGCTCTGTCACTCATGAGCATTTCTCCTTTGTCCAGAGATGTACCGCCTAGAGATATACTGTACATTATCTAATCACTCACCTGTGGATCTGTACATTGTTTTTCCCTTCTGTAAATGATATTACAATAAACATCTTCATGTGGAGATTGTAGTGCATATGTCTGATTATTTTCTCTTGGAATTCCTAGAAGTGACATTATTGGATTATAGTATATGAATATTTTTGAGATTCTTGATACATAATGTTAGATTACCTTCTAGAAGGTATTTTTTTCCTATATAGAGAGTATGAGAGTCTTTTTTTTCATTCTTCTGTGTCAACATTATTTTTTTTAACTATAGATAAATATGGTAAATGAATATGGTATCTCCCTATTGTTGTAGTTTTCATGTCAGTTATCAGTAAGGTCAAATGTTTTTATGTGTTTATCGGTTCTTTGTTTTCTTTTTGAGAGATTTATGTTCCTGTTCTGTACCCATTAAAAAAAAATTGGGGACATTCGTCTTGCTCTTCTATGTATATTTATAATTTTAGCTCAGGAATTGTCTTTTTACCTTTGCCTTAATATTTTCTTTCTTTTCTGTGTATTTTTGTCATTTACCTCATGAGTTATTTTTAAATATCTCAGCTGTTTTAAACATGTCATGATCTTAAGATTTAATATAATTCAAAAAGATATAGTGTTGGAGTTAATATTTAAATGTTACTTTCCTTCTGGAAAACCTAAAAAATTTAAATTTTGTGATATTGTGAGTTAGAAATATTATCAAGATTGTTTTAATTTTGAGAACGACTTTTCAGTATAAATTTGCATTTTAATTTGTTTAACATTTTTTTCTTTTCATCCCTATCCTCCCATTTTCACCCCGTACCCACCCAATCTCTTAGGTATGAAGCTTTTTTCCCATTAGTGTTGTCATGTTTGATGTTTGTCTGGATACACATAGAACAAGAAATCCTACAACAATCTGGTGTTTCCTGTAAACAGAAGGTAGCCTGTCAACATCATCATTGCATTTATTTGAGAATATTGAATACTCTCTATCCTGTAAGGAAGTTGCGATGTTATTTCATCAAAAATTCTTTCTACTTAAAATTTTATACTATTTAAGCTATTAACCATTAATAATTAAGTTAAATAGTTTGTAAAGAAATTTTTTACTTATGATAGAAAAGCATGATTTTACACTTTTATAAATGTTCTCTAGGTTGGGGCATTTTGTAGAGATTATTTGTGAATCACTGACATAAAAAAACACCAGAATAAGTGAAGAAGTGGAGAAGAATGTTCTTTATTTTATTTTCCTGGATTTTCACATCTAATTTTTATTCTTTCAGTTTATTTTATCCGGAAGAATATTTATGTGATCACAAATCTGTTTATGAATTTGATCATAAGGTGACATTTATGTTCCCTGTGTTATTTTCCTCTTTGGTCATCCTAATCCAAAGTGCTTATTCTGTCACCTTAGTAATTGTGGCCTCAGACCAAATCTTACACTGTTTATTCAATGCAATATTCTTTGAATTGGCTAAAAAACAATCAAATTTTAAGGACACTTCTATTATCCTGAGATAGAGTTAAATTGATGTCTCTTGCCTTTATTTTAGAGCTGACAGTAATTATGAAAAATATGTAGTAGAATATTTATAATTTTACTGAGGTTAGTTAAAATGAATATTGCAGGAAAACTCCTGCAATATCCTTAATTGGTTCCAGTTGAATTTATACTGATAATTTAGAATAATTAATTTCAATAAAGAAGAAACTTTATTGAAATATATGAATAATTACTGGTTTTTAACTTTCAGCCCTGCAATATTAAAACAATACATGAAAAAGCAGTTTTGATTAGATTTACATAAATGCTTAGATTGTCCTCAATATTAAATATTAAATACTTTAATGTTAAATAAATATTAAATTTAAAAGTGAGTTTTGTGTCATTTTTAAATTTTTATTTTTTAACTAAAAGCAGATCTTTCTTTTTCTAGAAGAGTATTAAAGCATCCTAAGAACTTTTTGGACAATTACATGAGGAGTGGGGCATGCAGAAAGTCCCCTTTAAATTCACCCATTATTTTTTGGGTGGGCGAGTTAAGCAGGAGTGTACACATCTTGGAATAGAGTGACTTTCTATTTTACCAAAGACAGAAATAATTTACTTATTTATAGAGAGAAAATAATTTGCCTACAAATAGAATTAACAGAAGAACAAAAAACAGAGAAATGTTTAATTCGATCATGCTTTTTAATATCATACCATACCTGGGTTCGAGAAGATCAGGACACTCTGAGAAATCAGGTCTTAGAAACGTGAAGATTTATATAGGTGTTTAAAAATGAAGCGTTTATATAGGATAAGAAAAAGCCCAATTCTCACTTTCATTACATGTACAGCAATACTACAATTCTATTCAATATATTATTAGCAACATATTTTACCTTTTGGCAGATTTTATTAAGATTTGATTAAGCTATAGGAAAAGAGTTATTGTTTTTATTTGTTTGTTTGGTTTTTGTCAGTACGAGGTATCTTTCTAACTATAATAACTTACACTGTAAGTTTGCCTTTGGGGGTAGAACTTAGCAAACTGTTATTATGCATTCATATATTTGTTATTTTTCACAGGTCACCAGTATCCAGTTCACCTGTAATACTGATATAACTCAGTTTCGGCAGCTCTGTCCGGATGACATTCGTAGGGCCTTTTTCCTTGTATCCTTTGTTTGGACCTTTTTAAGTTGCCGCACCCTCTCATTTAATGGAGTAAGAGGACATGGAATATGTTTCTGCCTGTCACTTAATAGTGATATTACCTTGGAGGCTATTAAATACCTCCCCCCACCACATAATTTTCTTAGTTTAATTTAAAAATTTTTTGAAACTATAGAAAAGCATAAAGAATGATATAACAAACAAATGTATACGTGTATTCCTACCATTCATGATATCAACAATTAATATTTTGTTATATATGTCACATATTTTTTAAAAATGAAAACATTACAGCTAAAGCCAAAGTCTAGTTTCAACTCCCAACTCCAATCTAATTTCCTTCATCTAGAAGAAACCACTGTTATGAGTTTGGTTTGTATCTTTTTATGTGCGTTCTATACTATACTCAGATAACATCTCTCTCACAAGGTTGTTGGATCACATCAGAGGCCATATTGTGTGAAAGTTATTAGAATTAGAAGTTTGAAAGATAATATGGCAGAACAAAGTCTCACTTTGGGAAGATTGGCTGACCTGCTTTAAGAAATTCATCGAGAGGTATTTCCTTTGAACTTACCATGGTACACGGGTGGACCTTACAGGTCCAGAAAATCAGTGTTCTCATTCTCACCTCTGCCTCTTGCTTTTTGCTCTCAATTTTGCTTTCTCTCTTTTTGCAGGCTCCTTCCACTCAGCCTCTACTCTTAAAACACTTCTGTCCTTGAACCCTGCATCCCCCTGAATTATAATTTCATCTTGTCCTTTCTGTTTACTTCCAAGCTCTTCGAAAGAAAAATCTTTAGTTGCTGCTGCCATTTCCTCCCATTTATGTGCTATATCCTCAAGCCTAGAACAATGCTTGGCACATAGTAGTGTGGCATATAGTAGCTCTATGTATGTTTGTCAGATGTCTTTGAAGCTTTACTCTCAGTGGTCAGCAGGGGCTTCCTGACTGCACAGTCTAATCTATTTAGTTTTACTTAATCACTGTATAACATTCAGCTCTTGATTTCTCTCTCTATTTTCCCGTGACTTCAGGCCACGATCCTGGTTCTCTTCTTAGCTTTTTAGGTCATCTCTATTCTCCTTCACTAAAACTTACTCTTCCTTTGTCTGATCTTGAACCTTGAGCAAGTCATGATCAAATGTACAGATGAAAATGCAAATTACCCTCGTGGTAGTATAGGTATATCTTTTCTAAATGAAAAAGAAATTTGTGTGAATTCTGACTTGTTTTGGCATTTCCTTAACTATTTAGGTTTTCTTCTTATTGACAGCGTTTTTTGGAACTGGGAATATAGCTTCTCTTAACAGGTAATTTTAAATGAAAACGTAGATACATACAACCAAAAAGTAATACAAATTGAGATTTTGTCCTATACCTTACTTTTTATACTGAAGGATATATTTTGGAGATTGGTTTCTATTGGCACATACAGATCTTCCCCATTCATTTTAGTGGCCTCATAATGTTCCTTGACACAGTTTATTCTTGTCTTTTCATAAGAGTAGATTTTAGCAGACATTCTTTTAAAGTTACAATGTGAATTCTATAATCATTTTTCTTTATGTTGCTTCCTTAGCTTTGACCTTGCTTCTGTCTACTGCTTTTTGACTATATTTAGTCCTTTTACTATGGGAGCCCTGATGATGTGGAAGGTTAGTTCTCTTATCTTATAATTTTATTTATTAAGATTATGAACTCACTGTGACATTAAGATTATGGGACATTAAGAATTAAGTCATCGTGACAAAGTAAATAGCATGGAAAGAAGATACCTTCTTAGACACTGCAGAACAGGAGGTGGGACCCGCTAGCCTTTACTCCAAAATGTAATCTTTTTGCTTTACTGTTAAGCTCATTAAACTTCAAAAGAGTAGAGCTTCTCTCTTCGCCCTGAGAAGTCCTGTCAGAGGGGATTAGAGCCTGTGGGGAGCTGTAGTGCAGATCAAAGCCGCACTGCTCCTCAAGACCTAAGGCTCCCCTAACCCACGTTCCCCACCCATGAGACTGCCAACATGTTACAGTCTTTTCTTATAATCCTTGTACCCAGGATTGACTGATTCATTTAACTAATATGTCATCGAGTGCTTACATTCAGTAATGCGCCAAGCACAAGCTGGGTGCTAAGGTCACCAGTGTAATGACAAATCCTCAGCTTCTCAGGTTCAGACTATCCAGTAGAATGTAATTCATGTTCTTTCCCTTCTTCTCTAGGGTGATTGTGCCTGTCTTACTTCCTCTAGCATAGTGCCTGGCACATTTTATGTGGTTAATACAGTCCTCCCTTGGTATCCATGGGGGATTGGTTCCAGGACCCCCCATGGATACCAAAATTCATGATGCTTCAGTCCCTTATGTAAAACGATGTGGTATTTGCACTTTCTCTTAATTATTTTAAATCATGTCTAGAGTATTTATCATACCTAATACAATGTAAATACTATGTAATTTGTTGTTATAATGTATTGTCTAGAAAATAATGACCAGAAAAAAAAGTATGCATTTTCAGTACAGACTCAACCATTGTAGGCCTAACTACATAGTACATGTCAGCAACAACATAGCTTTTTTTCCCAAATATTTTCAATCCATGATTGATTGAATTCGTGTATACAGAGGGCCAACTGAATTATATTTGTTTAAATAAAGTAACTAATATCTGCCAAAAACCTGATTGCCTTCAGTTAATATCACAGAAGTAATAATTGTTTAAAAGTATGTATCTCTAAATAGGATTAATATTCTTTTTTTTGTTACTGCACTAGTATAAATGTAAATTTAAGAATGTTAAAAAGATGTTCATTATGTCATGTCCCATTCTCTATTGAATTCCTTTAAAACATGTATTGTTTCCTTAATCTTAATTTACATTTTTAATAATGGTAGTTGTTCTTTTCTCAGTATATTAAAGACCACAGGCCTTTAATTAAAAACAAAGAAAAAAGCAAGAAAAATAAAGTTTAAGTTGGAACACTAGATCTTCTAGTCTAATTCGGTGAGCTTTACTGACAGGATGCACTTGACTCTTTGTGACTGATGTGGCTGGATGTGAAAGGCCTGAACTCTATTTTAGTCAAATATCCTCCACTTGAAAAGGAATCTTATGCAATCTTAAACATTTATTTTATATACCCTCTCCTCTTTTTTAAAACATCAAGTATATATTTTTTTAAAAAAATTTGTCATTGGAAAGCAGTATCTCAAAATATTATCAGTACTAGCTTTGTATTATGGATTTTCAACTAGTATAAATTTTATTACACCTTTCTGAATATTTTACTAATTTTTTTACAATGAGTTTGAATTTTATAATCAGAAATTATTATAAAACAACAAAAAACAATGGTAAAGCGGCTAAATCATGTTTATGGAGTTAATAGTATCAAATAACCAGATAGGTTCAGGGATCTGTGAATCAAATTATTAGGTTTCATAACATTTCATTTGGGCATTCTGTGCCTGTCTCATCCTCTTGGAATCATTTGAACATGGTCCTTTATTAACGAGTTAAGTGGAACAAAATTTTGTAATAGGTTTTATTTGGAATGTGTGTTGATATTTGTTATTTTTTATACTACATATGCCATCAATTTAGATTTTAAAATCAGTTTCATCACTGTTCTATATGTCATTGGTGTCCTGGTTTTATTTCATTGTTTGCTCTTCACTAATATAGATAATATTTATTTTAGAAATTGAAATATTTTTATAAACAGAAACAGTATTTATTTCAAAAAGTTTTTCAAATGCTTCAGCTACCATGGCATCATTTGTTGTTCTTTTAAACAGATTTTAATCCCTTTTGTTCTTGTGATGTGTGCTTTTGAAGCAGTTCAGTTAACTACCCAGTTATCATCAAAAAGGTAAGATGTTTACGAACCATTGGATTCGCCCATTTTTAGGAAATGAGAGTAGGCATTTGAGGGTATTTTGTGTGATTGCTATTAAGACACTGTGACATACGTTGTTTATTATAAAAATGAGAAAAAATGCTTTACCCGTTTAGTCAGAGTTCAGTTGTCATTAGGGGAGAATAGTTGATTAGAGCCTCTAGCAGACAAATATACTTTCTCAACTATGAAATGTTACTAGAATATTACTAAAGCTAGTGAAAAGCCTCCCTAGAAAACAGCAAAACATAAATTTTAAATTATTATAGTTAATGACTTGTTTGTTATAAATATAACCATGCCTACAGAAGAACAAGGGATATCATTCTAACTTGTTTAGGGGGTTATTTCTTAAATATTTTCATTTTACACAGCTTGAAATTAACTATTCTAAATGTCAGTAGTATACATAGTTTCTCAGTCTTGATTTCTACACATTTGACAAATGGAATGGAAAGTATTCTTTCTGAGTTTTGAGGAATTTCTGGAGCAGACAGTCTTAAGCAATCAAGCCTCTGGAAGAGAAGCTGTCAACTCTACTATTTGCTTTTTTTAACCAATGAAATTGCCTCATCAGCATAGGACTGATCAGCCTCTCTGAAAGACGCTTGAGATAAATATGAAGCTTCTTAGCAGTTCAGTTATCCTTGAATTAAACTGGCATATTCAATGCTGAAAGAAATAACTGATATTAACATAAATTAGCATGTTATTCTTAATGAGTTTAAGCTAAAACTGGGTTTAGCATATGCCATAATAATAATAAAAAAAAACAGATTTTCTTCCACAGTTTAAAAATCGTAGAAATATCCTTTCTAGTTTAATTTTGTATATTTTTACAGGATATTTACATACATTTAACATTGAAAGCATTTATACCTTGTCAATATCACATAAAAGATAGTTACTTAGAAGCAATAAAAAGACTGGTAACTTTCTTGCATTTGTTAATGGATACATTTTTTAGAAGATATTTTAACTAATGTTTAAATCAAAAGAGCTGGATTCATGTGGAATGAGAAGTAGAAGTCTCATCAAAGTGTGTGTATGTAAACATATATTAGTGTGTGTGTGCATGCGTGTGTGTGTGGTAATTCTATGCTGAGACTAATGCAGTGAAAAACTAAAACCAAAGGGAGACGACTGAGGCAAAACTGACATTTATAAATGTCTTGGCTTTGACAACAAACCTTTACAAGTCACTGACATTTCTCCCTCAATGTCACATTGACCCCTCAAATTTAATATGTCACACATTGAACCTAGCAATTCCCTTTCTTCTTATTGAAAACTAGCTCCTCATCCTGTTTTCTTTAGTTAATCCATCACACAAGCCTAAGTTCAGTCATCCCTCATTGCCATATCCACTTGCTAAACGTCACTGTGAGGTGATAATTTTCTGTTGTTTAAGCTGCCCAGTCTAACTCTGAAGGCAGAGATTGTATCTTTCCTTATGTGTTTAAATTTTTTAGAACTTTAGTTATAAGTAGTGAGAAAGGAACCAGTATGTATTAGGTACCTGCCATATGCAGGGACTGTGTTAGGTGCTTTACATAAGTTACCTGAATTGATTTCCCCAACAATACAGTGAAGTAGATATTTTTATGTCCATTCTATATGGAATCTGAGGCTGAGAAGACAGTAAGTAACTTAATCATGTGTCTTCAAAAGGATTCCAGAACATCATCTGTGTCATACAATAAAATAATTTACTTTAGAAAAACATTTTAAAACATCAAACGAAACTTTTTAAACGATAGCTTAAGGCCTGTTGCATTTAAATTCTGTTTAGTTTTTTCTCTTGTTCCAGAAGAACTGGATCCATAGGGTGGAATTTTTGTTTCACTGATTATAATGATTCAAAGAAATAAAGCACTTTGTAATAATTGGAGCCATCTAAAACGGAGTGGATTCTGTTACTGGAACCACTAAAGCTAGTGCTAGGCAAAACCGCCTTTGGGACTTTAACTTTGGGGATTCATGCTTTGGGGAGAAGGTTGTACTGGATGACCTTTGTGTTCTGTACAAACAATCAGATTAACACACTTTGTTGTAGTTATATCAGATTTGTTTTGAATAATACTATTTCAGTAAGATATGATCAGTCCGACTTGTGATATACATATTCATATGTGAGATATATATTGAATTACATTTCTGTATTTCAAACTTGTAGTTAAAAAAATTATTTCTTTTAAAAAAAGTCATAAACCTTGAGCAAAATTTCACAGCTCATATAAAAATTAACTCAAAATGGACCATAGATTTAAGCTTTTAGGAAAAAAACATAAAATCTTTGGGATTTGGGCTAGGAAGAAAGTTAGACTTGACACTGAAACCATGATCCATAAAAGAAAAAATTGATAAATTGGACTTCATCAAAATTAAAAGTATTTGCTCTGCAAAACAAAAACAAATCTGTTAAGAGAATGAAAAGACAAGCTATATACTCAGAGAAAATATTTACAAACCACAAATCTGACTACAAACCGCATATAGGACTACTATCTAGAAAATTTAAAGGACTCTTAAATAAAATTCAGCAGTAAAAAACAATGATTCAATTAGAAAATGAGCAAAAGACCTAAAGAGGAAATATAGATAGCAGAGAAACCAAAAAAAAAGATCTTCAGCATCATTAGCCATTAAGGAAACTCATATTGAAACCACAATGAAGTGTCATCATATGACTATCAGAATAGGTAAAATAAAAAATAGTGACTTCACCAAATGTTGGTAAGGATGCAAAGAAGTTGTTTTTATATATCGCTGATATGTTACAAACACTCTGAAAAGAGTTTTACAGTTTCCTATGAAACTAAATATGCAGCTGCTATACAATTCAGCAATTACACTCTTAGGTATTTTTCCTAGAGAAATGAAAACTTATGCTTGCATAAAAAACTGTACACTAATGTTTATTGCAGATTTATTTGTAATAGTCATGAACTGGACACAATCCTGATGTGCTCAGTGCTTGAATGGTTAAGCAAACTGTGGTACATCCATACAAGGGAGTACTACTCATCAATAAAAAGGAAGAAAATATGATATACACAGCACCTTAGATGAATTTCAAGTGAATTGTGCTAAGTACAAAAAGGCAATCCCAAAAGGTTACAGAGTGTTATATAAATGATTCCACTGATACAACACTCTTGGAATGGCAATGTTATAGAAATGGAGAACACATTAGTGGTTCCCAGGTGTTAAGGATTAGGGAGGGCTCAGTGAGAGGAGGGTATAAAAGGGTAGTACCATGAGGGATTCTTGTGATGGTAGACGCGTTCTGTATTTTGACAGTATCAGTGTCAATATCTGGTTGTGATATTGTCCTATAGTTTTGTAAGATGTTACCATTGGGGGAAACTGGGTAAAGGGTACATAGGATTTCTCTATATTATTTCTTGCAATTGCATGTGAATCTATAATTATCTAAAATAAGTTTAATTTCAGAAAATCCTAATTCGTGTCCCTTCGATACTATAAAAATAAATATTCAAAGTGTTAAATAACATTTTTGAAGTCTAGCCCATCACTGTGGGACAGTAGTCCATGATAATATGAAAAGAGCTTTAGTCAAAAGTAATATTTTCAGAAGCAAAACTACTAACAGAATATTGGGTTATTTGATTATTCTCATTTTGATTTTAATGTGTTTTTAAAATGTGCCTGTTGTATTATGTGTAATTTTTCTTTATTTTTTTCCAGTCTTTTTCTCATGGTTCTCATCATATCAGACATTATGGCTTTGGTAAGACATTCTTGGATATTGAATGTAAATAAGATTGAGATGCTAACTGCCTAGTTAATTTAATCAAGATAAATGAATGCATTTCTGTACATGAAATTTTTAGATATTGAGTTATAAATGCTGGCATAACTTACATAGAAATTACTTTCCTTTTATATGACTTCTTATGCAGTAAGAGTGCTCTTCTTAAGGCGTCAAAAGTCTTCTTCCTTAATTTTTTCGAATCTGTCATTTTATACCTAGTCTTCCATGGTGTATTGTGTCTGAAATGAACTTCCATAGGAAATTAACAGAAAAAGCTAACTTTAGATTTGGTAATACATCATTTTCCTACTTGAGATGTTGATATTTTAGCCCTGTTTTTAAATGAAAAAGACAAAAAGGGAGGGAGGGAAGAAGAGAGGGGAAGAAAGATGTTAACAAGATGATAGCTCTAATAAATGAATTTGAGTGAGGAGCATGTGCGCGGACCTCTTATATGTAGTGTATTAACAAAAAACTCCTATTTTATTACCTGCAAGTTCAAGGGTTCCCAAAACTACCGTCAGGTTTGATAATTCACCAGATGGACTCACAGACTCACTGAAGACTGTTATATTCACAGTATGGCTTATTTCAGAGAAAAGATGCAAGTTAAAAGGCTAAGGGAAGAGGCACAGAGGGCAGAGTCCAAGAGGGGCCCAGATGCAGAGTTCAGGTTGTCCTCTCCCTGGACAGCATTAATGCGTGATAATACACACGGAATGCTGCCAGCCAGGCTCACCAGAGCCTTGGTGTCCAGACTTTTATTGGGGCTCAGTCACATATTGTTCCCATGTCTCTGACCTTTAATCTTCAGTCCTTCGAGAGGTAGACCTGATAACACACGGCCCAGAGCCCCCGACATAAATCACATTGTTAGACAGGTTCAGTGGCCAAGGCCCTCAGGCCAGACACTCCCATCGGGCATGACAATCCAAGGGCCTAGAAATCACCTCTGAGTAGCTGAAGGGAAAAGACAAGCTTCTCTTTGGGTAAGGGCAATTCTTCACTGCCTAACATTCTCTGCTGGAAGTGATTACAGACAGCAATTACTGTAACTTCCCACATCAGATTCCTAGTCTTTTTATTTAGTTGAGAGCATCTCTGTGTTGTGTTGAACTGGGTATTCAGTGCAGGTAAACCTCAGAGATATTGCAGTTTCCGTTCCAGACCGCTGCAAGTATCACAATAAAGCGAGTTATAATCATTTTGCTGGTGGAGGGTCTTGCCTTCAACTTATTAAAAAACGAAAAAAAAAAAACCCCAAAAAACGTTATCTGTGAAGTGCAATTAAGTGAAATGCAGTAAAACGAGGTATGCCTGTGTATTTCTGAAGTTGACCACACGTAACATTAGAACAATCCGTTTTCAGTTTTGCTCACAAAATGGCAAATAGACAAGACGTATTAATAGAAGAGAATTAAAATTCTCTGATTTCACATTTTATGTTAGGAGTCAGATTCTTAATTTTGCTTAGGCAGTCATTTGTGGTCTGGCTTCAGACTTTGCTGTGTCATCTCTCACCTCTCCCACCATGTTTTCTCTACCCAGCCACGCCTTGGACCCACCAAGCTCTACCTGGACTCCTGACATTGCTATAGTTTGCTCTCTCTGTCAGAAATGTACTTCTGATTACATCTCCCCAACTTCCTCTTTCATCTGACCCTTACTTTTTACAGATTTTTAGATGTTTTGTTGGGGCAGCTTCCCTTATATTCTAGTTGGGGTATGTACTCTCGCTCTATGCTCCCACAATGACCTGTATTTTTTGATGATCACACACATGTGCGTGATAATTTGACACAATCACTCACTAGATTACCTACCTCCTGGAAGAGCATTTATCTCTGGGACCTAACATAGTGGTTAGCACATAGTAGGTGGTCAGCAAATATTTGTTAATGAATGGATGATATGGCTTCACTGAGGTCTTTGGTATTATTTAGTATCTTTTATTGAAGTTTATTTTCTTTAGTTATTCACGAATGTCACTTTTGTGTTCATTTGATTGAATGGTCATGCTATTTCTGGCTTTTAGGCTATTGTTCATTTTAGTCCAAATAAAAATTTCAGTAAAGGGCATATTTTTATTGATTCCAGTCAGAGAGTAGTTCTGAGGGGTGAAATATCTGAAATATAATCCTAAAGTAACATTGTTTTCTGATGGAATCTAAATGCCTTTGTTTTTAATGGACCCATATTTTGTTTTATTTTACAGCATTTTTTCTTCTTGATCAAGGATTATGGCAGCTGGCTTGATATTGGAACAAGGTATAGTATATATTCACACAGAAATTTTTTAAGCGTGCAGTGAAAAAAAGTAACTTGTTATCTTTGTATGGGAGGTGCCAATTTGATTTTCGAGGTAAGCATAGCAAGTAGCAATTACTTTAAGCCTGTGGAAGTGAGACCCGTCTCTCCAGTTTTTGCATGAACACAGCACATGTATTCTTGAGATGATGTGGGTATAGATGTTAAGTCTGGAGAGACTGCTGGACAGCGGGAAGGGGCAGAGAAACTGCTTGAATTTGGTGTTCAGAGCAGATCACTCCTGAGCCTGTGTTCTTATAATCTCTCGATCTCTCTTTAGAAAAGTGAAGCTCTTCAAGCTATAGTGTGAATTTTATGTGGCAGTTTAAATTGCATGTAATCATTATCTGCCTCTTAGAATATTTAACATGGAAACAGTTCAATATGTGATACCTATAACATTGTTATTTGAAGTATAATCTGAACAAAAAGTCAGGTTCCTCTTTGCTGTGATTTGAATGTCAATGATTGCCATACTCTGTTAAATTTCTTCTCTTTGAGAAGAAAGCAGAGTTGATCCTTTTGCCTTTTTGTTTTCAAATGCATTCGGAGACAGAATATATTTTTATAGACTGATTTGGTTTCATTTAGTCGGTATTTATTCAGCACTTGCGTTGCCAGGAATTGTGTGGGTTTGGGTGAGAGGCACTGTTTGACGTCCTGTCTTCTGTTCCTGTCTCTGAGGCAGTCACTTGTGCTGCCTTGTTATTTACATACACATCTGCCTCCTGTATCTGATTTAAATCTCCTTCATCCCATATGTGCGAGGCACACAAAAGGTCTTCTGTAGATCGTTGATTTTGTTTTTACTACTTTTAAAGTTGAGTGCTTAGGGAAAGTTTTGATGTCTCCTTCTCACCAGCCCTTTGGTCCCAAAGTGTCCAAGCAGATAGTGTGTTAGAGTATGGGCTTTAGACCAGAGCACCTGGGATTGAACTATTTCTGCCACTTTTTAAAAAGCTAATCTGTCCCCTGTCTTTTGTTTTGAATGAATTAATCCATGTAAAGCATTTAGCACAGTGCCTGGCATCTAATAAGCTTCAATAAATGAAAGCTATTCTTGTTATTCTATAGTTCTATTTCTTTATCCTTCAAAGTGTTTCTTGTATTTGACAAACCGCTCTTTGCTCTCTCCATCAATTTGCTTAATTTATTTTCATTTTAAACATCGGTTAGAATTTTGTTTGGAAAATATTCTAATATAGCATTTTTTGTGAGAGAGACATTTTAATTTTATTTTTAATTGTGGTAAAATATACATAATATAAAATTCACCACCTTCACTTTTTTAAAATATACGGCCCAGCAGCATTCAGCACATTCACACTGCTGTGCAGCTGTCATCGTCAGCCCCAGCTCCAGAGCTGTGTCAGTGGCAGGATTTAGTACGAGCTTGCTGCAGTGAAGCAGCCCCATCGATCTCCGGGCAAGGGCTGCAGACCAAAGATCATCATTTTTCTCTTCTCTACTAAGACCCCAATAAAATAAACAAACCCAGCAAAACTAAAAGGATGGGAGAAGAGTAAATGAATTTCCATCAGTAAATGCAAGTTCAACAAATTCCTAGAAGATGGATAATCGGAGAGAGGAAGCAGCAGCCCGGAATCTATCAGTGG
Source organism: Pteropus medius (assembly GCF_902729225.1). NCBI lineage: Eukaryota > Metazoa > Chordata > Mammalia > Chiroptera > Pteropodidae > Pteropus > Pteropus medius. The sequence continues at coordinate 10,016,837 of NW_024340849.1, forward strand.
GTACTGCCAAAGGAACAGGGAGCGTGAAGGCTCCGGACTCAGAGAGTAGTGTGGAGTAGGAGTGGGGGTGGGGGGAGGTGGGATCACTGAATGTCTGTCGACAGACTCTTCGCAGCCCCTCCACAGCCTGCCTCCTCCTTCCTTCGTCCCCGTGCAGAAAGTGCTGCAGGCATTTTACTTCCAGGGAAAAACCAAAGGACACCTGTAAAGAGACTGAAAAAAAATGCCTGGGAAGAATTTCACTGCTGTGATATATATGATTCCACCTCAGAGTGAAGCCATACCCCTTTCCAGCATTTGAAGCCCAAGGGCAGAAACAGGTACCCCCTCTGCTCATCCTAAAATATGACATAACAATTTCTGTGACATACATACAACTTATTGGCAACCATTCTATTTGTGGGTGAGACCTAGAAGGAAAAGAGACTTTCTTAAAAAGTTAAATAAATATATACTTAGTCTATGACACAGTAATTCCATACCTAGATATTTACCCAAGAGAAGAAAAAAACATATGTTCACAGAAAGACTTGTGGGGGAATTTTCATAGCAGCTTTATTCGTAATAGCCACAACCTGGAGGCAGCCCAGATGCTCCTCAGCTTGTGACTGGACCCATACAATGGCGTCCTGCTCGCCATTAAAAGGAAATGAACGACGAAGGAACTCAACCACATGGATGAAGCCCAGAAACTTTATATTGAGTATAAGAAGCTAGATACATAAGAGTACATAGTGCATTATTCCATTTACATAAAATTCTAGAATAGGCAGAATTAATCTGTAGTCAGAGAAAGCTGATTCGTAGTTGTCTGGGACTGGGAGGTAGGGTGAGTGTGAAGTTCTGGGGCCATCATTGCCGTCCAAATGGAGCAGGCTCAATCACAAACTGGAGTAGAGGCGGACAGCTGCCCGTAGTCCCAGCCAGGCTGTGCATTGTGACATGGAGTCCACATACCCAATTACTGGAGATAGGGGCCCTGAAAGACATGAAGGCAGTTCAGAGACCAGGTGTCCGTCTATATTAAGTAAAAGACAAAATGAGACAGATCGTCAAACTTGAATAGGAGGTCTGAGATGCCGGTCAACAGATTGCCTTAGGTCACATCACAAACGGCCAACATGGGCATCATGCTTCAGTGTTCACGCTTCCAGTATGTTATTTCATGTGATCTTTATTACAGCACTGTGAAGTAGATATTATTTTCCACAAGAAGTATATTCACCGTCTCATTTTATAGATGAGGAGACTGTGACTTGCTCATGTCGCAGAGCAGTGGTTGAGCAGATCCGGAAGGCAGCACTCCACAGCCTAGGCCGTAGTGGCCCCACTGGCCTTCACTGCCTTGACTTAGCATTTTTCCAAAGTGTTTTTTTGTAACTGATAAACTCTTAAAAAGTGGCTTTGTAGCTAATACTATATGTGTGATTGTTGCAAAGGAACCATTGACTGCAAAGTTTTGAATAATATAAATTTAGGATTTAAAGGAGACAGAAATATCGATTAGGAAGGAATGAGCCAAGAGTAAAGGCATCTTAGGTCAGAAAAGTCCTGTTTGGGGGCCAGAAACCTTTGTTAGATGTGCAGAGAAAGAGTCCCATCTTCAGAGATGAGAGCTGAAAGGCGGGGAGCAAGGTGGAGACGTTTCCGACGGGACGGCCGTCATGGAGCGTGCAGGCACGAGCGGGGGCACCACGTGCGCTCGCACTCGCTGCGCAGCTGGCGTAGTTGTTTCTCGCTCGTCTAAAGATGGAAAAAGAGAGTGAGTCTCACATCGGTGGCTGAGAGAAAGGCCTTGTGACATACAGAAGACCCTTGCTAGCAGTTAAAAGGTCTGGTCCAAATGTCTTATATCCCTTTTTGTCCAGAAATTATTTTATCTCCTTCACAGTATTTCTTGTTGCTTATTTAAAGAAAATTCTGGAATGTCTTTATTTAGAAATATTAAGTTAAACAAACTTTTAATTTAATGCAATCACATTTGTATCTTCTGGGATCACCTGACATTTCCAGAAACTATTTGGAGGATTAGGTGGTTTTGCCACAGAAAAGCTTCTCCTCACACCCAGGGAAAAGCCAAGTTAAACAGTGACTGAGGAAAGTTAAGGATTATTGAGGAACGTAGTAAATTGATATAATTAGTATTAAAATGTCATTTACTGCATGCAGTGTAGTATGAGTTGCACATATGTTATTCCATTAATTCTTATGACAGTGATATGAAGAAAATTATTTCCATTTTACAGAGGAGGAAACTGGCTCTAAAAGATAAAAGTTACATAATGTGAATAGCTCTGTTTCATTCTTTGGCATTGTGCATTCTTGTGCACTTAATATATAATTTCTTCAGAAAAACAATCACATAGCGAGCACTCACCATGCATAAAGCGCTCCCAGGTATCGTCAAGGACCCAAAGATGAACGGGCCACCTTAAGGCTGAGGGATGCCGCATCCCTGGAGGTAGGCACCTGCTTCTTCCAGATATTGTATAGGGAGTTCGAGCACTGAGTGAAAGGCTCTGATCTACAACTCGTGAGGGACATTCTAGCCCTGAAAGCATATGACTCTGACATGGTCCCTGCATTCAGGGAGAGTATGGTCTAACATAGGTTGCAAAGCACAGTAATTATAATACAGGCTGCATGCGGCTAAGGGCTGTGCAGATGCAGAAGGAAGGCTCCTTTACTGCAGGCTTCAGTGACTGAGAGAACACTGTGCCAGGTCTGCATTTGAGCTGGGGCTTGAAAGAAGGATATAATTTAAATTAGGGGACTTAGAGGTTTGGGAAGAGTATTTTAGGTGGACAGAATGGATTTGAGCAAACGTATAGATGTAAAAAAGCCCAAAGCATATGTTTGTGAAGTGTGTGATAAAATACCTGGATTCCAGAAACCGTAGGTTTTCTACATATTTCTAGAAAACAGCTTTTGGGAGCCTTGAGTACAAAGCTGCGGTGTACATTCTATTCGCACGTCAGTGAGGAGCCATATTCTTTGGTTCTACTTGAGCTTTAGCATTTTAGATGTTACTTCTGCGAGTGGGTCGCTGCCTAGGAGTTGGGAATTTCGACTGCCTTTTTTATACAAGTTCATTGCATGAAGCGAAGGGCGGGTGGGATGCATATTTGGACATGGAAGCACTAACAGAACTTGCAGTCGGCGTCATTGCAGCATTGCCCCACGTGTTCCTGGCGTCCTAACCTTCGCAGCCAGTCTTCAATTCTCCTTTGATCCCCAGATGTCATTCTGTGCCTCCGGGCAGAGTTTTTTCCTGCTTTCTGCAAGGTCAGTCTCCCAGGCTGCAGTAGCGCTGCCAGGCCCTTCACCAGTCACAGTGCTTTGCAGCAAATCCAGAGGGCCAACTTTTGCTCTTTTTTCTCAATAGATTTTTCTTTTCTTTTTAAAAAATGGTAATATTTATATAATGTAAAATTACCGTCTTACCCATTCTTAAGTGTTCATTATTAAGTATATTCACGTTGTTATGCAACCAATCTCTAAAGTGAAACTCGGTCCCCATTAAACAAAAAAGCCCCATCTCCCCTCCCCCCAGGCCCTGGCAACCACCGTTCTACTCTCTGTCTCTATGAGTTAGGCTTTTCTAGGTACCTTATGTAAGTGCAACCACACAGTATTTATCCTTTTGTCACTGACTGCTTTCACTTATAATGTCCTCAAGGTTCATTCATGCTGTAGCATGTGTCAGAATGTCTGTCTCTTTGAAGCCTAAATACTACTCCATCATATGTATGCATCACATTTTGTTTATCCCTTCATCCATCGGTGGACATATAGGTTGCGTCCGCCTTTTGGGTGTTAATACTTCTGTGAACATGGGTGCACATTGCTGGTTCGGTCTCTGCTCTCAGTTCTTTCGGATGAGCACCCAGACGTGGGATTGCTGGGTCATATGGTGGTTCTGGAGAAACCACCGTAATGTTTTTCATAAGAGGTGCACAGTTTTACATTCCTACCAACAGTACACAAGTGTTCCAGTTTCTCCATATCCTCGCCAACTCTTGCTTTCTGGTTTTTTTGGGGGGTGGGTGGGTGATGGTAGTAGTCATCTGATGGGTGTGGGTGAAGTATGCCTCATTGTAGTTTTGATTTGCATTTCCCTAATGATTAGTGACTGATGGCGAGCATTTTTCACATGCTTGTTGGCCATTTTTATGTCTTCTTTGGGGAAATGTCTGTTCAAGTCCTTTTCCCATTTTGAAATGGTTTTTTTTTTTGTTGTTTTTTTGTTTTTTTTTTTTACTATTCAGATGTAGTTCTTTATGTATTCTGGATATTAGCCCCTTATTAGATATATGGTTTGCAGATGTTTTCTCCTGTTCTGTAGGTTGCTTTTTCACTCTGTTAATTGTGTCCTTTGATGCATACGAGTTTTAAATTTTGGTGTAGTCCAACTTAGTACTTTTATTTTTGTTACCTGTATCGCTCAATCATTTCGAGAGAGGCTTTGAGCCACTGCAAAACTTGCCTTTAACATCTAATGTGACGTTCTTCTTGGCACTTGTGTGGTGCCTCCAACCCTATTCCTTGCATTCATGTACGCAATTACCATGGGAATAAAATATTCATCAGAACAGAGAATAGCAGAAAGAGAGCCTGTGGAGGGATAAAACAAACTGTGAGTGTCATCCAGTGACCACGGGAGACAGCATGGCGCATTAGTGCTTGTAGGCAGAGCATACTGTGAGGGCGCCTCCCTGCGGGACTAGCCGCGAGAAGCTGTGAACGCTGTGTCTGTGCTGTTATTGGTTTATAATAGCCGGTAAAATACCATATAATCAGTCATTGCCATACAGGGTCAAAACTGTGCTGTAGAAATATTTTTTGATAATAATATTTTTTACAACGGGGTCTGCCCTACACATAGCTTTACCTGGAATAGTCCTGGTTTTGCCTGTCATCCTGGTATATTCATTATAGCATTAAAAGTCCAAAGCAAATGGGAAGATGATAAAGGCATAGCCAGCTCATAAGTGATGTTAAACCTCAGTTTGTTCTCAGTGCTTCATCTTCACGGGTCTAACGCTCATAGGCTAAATGGCGTGCTGCTCTGAGCCACTCCCCGAAGGCAGGTGTGATAGGGGATGTCACAGCTCAGTTCCGTTCATCAGGCTGAGGGCATTGAACTACCCTACATAAATTCTCAACATACTCTCCTGGTCATTCCTGCTGAAATTCTTCCTTTCCCTGGTCTGTCTGTCTTCCCTGTCTCTTACTCTACCATCCCAAAGATGCCCACTTAAGAAAGAAGCGTGACTGCAGAAGGGAGGGGAGGGAGTGGAATGGGTTAGGATAGAGAAACGAAACCTGCACTAATGAAGTTAGGCTTTCTAAAGAGAGTTGCCCCGACGATGCTGCAGGGTGAGGTTCTGGTTGCTGCTGCTGCCCTCGTTGGTTAGTTAGAAATGTAAAATCTCTCTGTATCTTATACAGCAGTTGTGGCACGTACTGCCACAGGGAACCATGTGGTGCAGGTGTCAGAGTTAGGAGTAGTTCATGCATCTCATAAGCATCTAATCTATTGCCAGGAAAAGGTGTGGATAATGGAGGGACATGCTTTAAGATTCAAAACTAAAGCACCATATAATAGGGTTCACATATCAAAACTGCATTATTTTACCTTTTCTTGCTTTTTGTTTATAAGAATGTTGGCTTAAGTTTTGGGTTTCTAATTATTCCTATGTGAATGCATATTTGAAAAGCTGAGATCTTTCTTGTCATTTTGCAGATGTTATTAAAATAACTGGCAGTTCCCTTAATGGGACCCCAGGTTATCCTAATTTTCTCCTGTACTGATTTCCCTTTGTGACAAATTTTATTTCTAAACTCCTTTGTATCAGTAATACAGTTAATATCTTCAACTATTTCATGCCCATTATTCATAGCAATGGAATGATGTCCTATTGTCCTCACTGATTTATTGCTTTATAAATATAGAAATGGTGAGAATGTGTCCCAGAATTTTGGAGAGGAATCGGAGCCAACCAACCCTATAAATGTAGTCTGGCTTGTATCAGCAGTGTTTATAGTATCTTCTTGGTGACTGCAGTGGGTTTTCAACATAGGTTTGAGAGATTCCTTAGCTATTAGTTTTGGGTTAATAAATAATAGTTTCTTTAAAAATAAGGATTACATTACTAGGGCATGAGACAGTATAATATATCTGTTTATGGGTATAGTTATATATATTTTTATATATTTTGTATAGTTTTATATATTTTTATACACATATAGAATATATTTAAAATGCATCTTCAGAGCTGATTTTACCAGGATTAAGTTGAGATTCTTGAAGGAATACACACCAGTCAATATAATCGACTGAAACTCAGCTGTAAGTTCAGGGTTCTCTGGAGAAACCTGTGACATCAGGTGCTCTTTTAATGGCCATGTGAAAAACATCCTGCCCAGGCCGTAAAACTGCATTGGGCTGACAGTGCTGTAATTTAGTCTTTCCTTCTTTTGATCTTTTACACTGTATCTTCATTCATAGCAGGTCATAAACGTTACAGAGTATTGCCTTTTATATGGTATACTGAGAGAAGTGCCTTTTTAAACTAGAGAGAAAATTCCTTTGAGGTAATTTTCATAACTATAAAAATATGTTTAAATTTATGTTCTAAATGTATTTGATATGAGGTGGAGAGTCAGCATCATCAGTTTGAACAGTAGTTTGATTTGATAGTGGTGTTCATTGGACTTTAATTGTTTTCTACATTCACTATTGTAATACCTTATTGCAATTCAAATGACAGCTAAAATATCCTTTCTCTTTAGATATAATGAAAACTCATGATTATGCTTAATAATATTTTAATATCCTCCTAAATGTAATTAAGTGCCATAAACTATCTTTACTCTTAAAATGAATGCTAAGCTTTATTAAAATCAATGCTTCTCAACCTTTTTCTTCCCCAGTACGTCTGACAGATATGATCTGCTTCTTTTGCCCATTACCCTGACTGAGGGGTACAATCAGCCTTTTGTCACCCATTGTGCAGGCTGAAAAGGCCTGCCTGGTGATTCTGTGTGCCCCTCCACACACAGACTCCTCTGTCTACCATCACACATGTGAACTTGAAAATTGCTCATTTGAATGATGTCAAACAGATAAGACAAACAATAACTCATAGACACAGACGACAGTTTAGTGGTTGCCAGAGGGAAAGGGGCGGGGGGAGTCGGAGGTAAGGGTAAAGGGAGTTCAATATATGGTGACAGAAGGAGATTCGACTAGGTGGAGAGCACACACTGCAGTATACAGATTATGGTTTATTCATTGTACACATGAAACCTATATAATTTTATTAAACGATGTCACCCCAAATAAATTTAATTTTAAAAATAATAAAAATAAAGTGTTGCAAAATAGTCATGGGAGAAGAGTTGGAACAATTGAATTGATTTCAAGTTGAAATTTGATGTTTCTTTAACTCTGCTATGTTGAGATGACACAAGACTTGACTGATGGAAAATATCAAGCTGAACGCCTTGTGGCTGAATTGCATGAAGGTGGTGAGCTTCACACTGTCCCCACAGCAATGTTAGCTTAAATGATTTGGTTCTCATCGTGCTCGATCCTGACTGCACACTTGTGAATTATTTTTCTCAGTCTCTGAGTCACATCGCTTAATGTCCTTTCTTCTCTCCTTAATGTTCTGTTACCTTCAGTCATTTCAGGCCATTGTATGGTAGACGAGTGATCTGTGTCTTTTTAAAGACTTTCATAAAGGTGAGGATGGGTCACCTACTGATTTTACGAAACTGTTAAGAAATCAAGTCATTTCATATTTTAAAGTAATTAAAAATATTAAAAGTGATAAAAGGTCTAAAAGTGATAGCAAAATTTAACAGGACAAAAATTTGCTAGAATGTAATTTTTTTTTACAGCCTTTTTGAGGTATATAATATATGTATACATGTCATAAAATTCAACCATTTTAAGATTTTAAATGACTTGAGTGATTTTTTAAAAAGAATTCAATAATTTTCAGCAAATTTATGGAGTTATGCAACTATTAACCACAATCTAGTTTTCGAACATTTCCATTACCAAAAAACTTCCCCTCGCTTGATTACAATCTATCCCCACTCTCGTACCCAGCTCCAGGTAACCACTAATCTGCTTCCTGTCTCTATACATTTGCGTATCCTGGACATTTCAGTAAATGCAATCATATGGTATGTAGTCTTTTTGCATCTGGCTTTTTCCACTTAGCATAATGTTTTTGGCATTTATTTATATTGAAGCATCTATCAGTTCTCTGTTCCTTTTCATTGCCAAATGGTCTTCCATCGTGTGGATATATGCCACATTTTGTTTACTTTCCGTAGTGCAATCTTTTATAGTCCTCATGGATTTACTCCTTCACTTAGTCATTTCACCTCTGACTCCAAACTTCAGTCTCTGGCTTTGGGAGTAAACCTTATGATATGAAGACTTCGAGACCATTACATTCAGCTTGTTGGATTGAGGATTTTGATCTCGGGAACCAGTGCACATTTTGAAATGTCCTGTGAGAAACAGGCAGAATAGAGTTGAATATTTCTGTGCTAATTATGAATGCAACCTAAGAGTTCTATGGCTGAACCTACCATAATTTGTAAACATTGCATAGAAATGTATCACAAGCTTATTATAGAAAATACTCAAAGCATATAGGAGAAAAAAGATAGTCACCCATAACTTAGTATCTCAGAGAGAACCGCTGTTCAACATGTTGACGTACATCCTTTTAGCCTTAATTTATGTGCAGCCATATATGGTGCAAGGTTTTGGTTTGTTGTTGTTGTTTGTCTTTCTATGCTAACCATTTCCCCATGTCAGTAAATACTTTTGGAAACATGAAGGTGGTTGTGACTAGAGCGATGCGAATGGGAACCTGGTAGGGAGAGAGACCAACAGCTGGGGTGTCACTTATGGCCTCGAAGGTCATTGTGAGGAATTAGGCATTTATTCCATGTGTAAGGTGAAGCATTAGACTTTTGTCAGGGAAGTATTTGATACGCTGTATGTTTTGAAACAGCACTCTAGCCACAGCGTGGACTGTAGGGACCAAGAGAGGGAACAGGAGGATTGGCTAAGAGGCCATTGCAGTATTCTGAGCTAGAGATGATGGCAGCTGGACCAGGGTAGTGATTCAAAATGGTGATAAGAGGCTGGATTTGAAAGTCTTTTGAAAGAAATGTTAGTAGATTTGTTGATGGATTGGATGTGCTGGGAGATGAAAAGAATCAAAGGTGACTCCTAGGTTTTTTATCTCGAGTGACTGAGCGAATGGTAAAGCCATTTGCAGAGATGGAAAAGGCTCTAGGAAGAGTGAGTCTGAAGAAAGAAAGTGTGGGAGATTAAGAGCTGCGTTTGGACACACTGAATTTAAAATTAGAATGATTTAAATTAGAATGATGCTGGAGGGAGCCATGGACCTTGGAAGAGTTTTTCATTTGTTTTTAGAATGAGAGAGATGGCTCATCTCTGTGGTGAAAGATACACTCACTTTGGAGAGGAGGAATTGGCACCATAGGAGAGGGAGGGGATGGTTGCAAAAGTAAAGTGCTCAGTAGGAAAGTTGGAATGGGGTCCAAAATAGAATTGGAGGAGCTTGTTTTAGACAGGATCCGGTGCGAGAGGAAATATGGGCACAGATATGGGTGTGCTAGTGGGTTTGGGGCGAGAAGTTCTCTCTTAGTGCTATCAGTGTTTTCTCAATAAAATAAGCGGTCATCTACTGAGAGGGGAGGAAGGTGACAGAACATTGAGGAGAGAAGAAAGGACATTAAGCGATGTGACTCAGAGACTGAGAAAAATAATTCACAAGTGTGCAGTCAGGATCCAGGCACTGATGAGAATCAAATCTCATTCATGCCCATAAATGGACAGCGAGCCCAGCCGGAACAGGCGTGCGTCTTTCATGATGATTCTTTACGCTAGTGTGTACGAGGCTTTCAGTTCCCTTCTGTGCTTCTGCTAGTGCCAGTATTACACTTATCTTTATGTTTTACATAATATCTCGTAGGGCTAGTTTTTATTTCATTTTGGTAGATCCTTTTTATTTCTTTAAACATTTTGGGATTTTTTTTTAGCATTTAATTTTGATAATATGTTTATGATTTCTATTTTAGGGGAATCTGATTTCAGTCCAGATTTAATCTTCCAGGGTAATATAAAACAAAAAAAGATTTTCTGATTTCTTTTAATTAAAAATTGCTCTCTTTAATAATTCATTTGACAAATATTAATTGAAGACCCAAAAGACCTTCCATTGGACCTTAGAGATGCAGTGAGAAAAAAATAGAGGTCATCATTGCTGCCTGCATGGACCTGACAGTCTAGGGCAGATGTCACTAATCCAGTATCCTGTTACATTATTTTTACAGTGAAAATAACAAAAGTTTCAAAAATCTTACTTTCGAGTTAATATTTGTTTAGCAATTAAGGATCTGATTTTATTGTTTTATTCTCAGGTCAGGAGCCTATCCTAGACCAGACACAGATTTCTAACATAACCAGTGTTGATTCTTGTTTTTTAATTAGCCAATTCTTCTTTTCTACTTCAAATTTACTTTATAAGATAAACCTAGAGAAAGATCCTAAATAAGAGTATCCTAACTCCTGCCTTTCCAAAGACAGTCTTGTCAAACCATAAAACTTTGCACTTGGAGGCTCTCACTTAAAAGCTGTTAATAGTACCAAAAATTACAAATAAAATCTGCTCAGAGTCGGAGGCCGTGCTTTCCCGGCCTTGAGGGCCGTGCCTGACAGCGTCAAAGCCTTCCCTAGTTTGGCGTAGGGCCAGCAACTGACATTGTAGGGGCTGCCCACTACCGAATTGGAGTCACTGAGAAGGTGGAAGGGAGACCTGCCAGCCTCTTTTCCCTTTTTCCCTTAGTCTTCATGTCCCTTTCGGTAATTGTCCTGTTTTACATGCACCCAGGTGTCAGCAGGCAGGTTCCCTGGGGCTTGTTCCGGGGGCCTTTCCCGGGAAGGGGCTGTAACCAGCATCATGTCCCCTCCTGCTTGCTGGCAGTAGAGGCAAGAATGGGGGAGAAAGTATGGCCTCCTTTCATCAAGCCAGCCTGGTTATAGGCCTACTGAAACATCCTCCCACCTTTGCTGAAGGATGTAAAACTGAATCTATTACAAAGGTAGATCATCAAGTGTAACTCTGGTATGCTTTGTAAATAAATAACGTGCCAATCTGCACTGTAGCTTAGCCTGGGTGATACTATACTAGTATCACTGCATGAAGCCTCTGCTTTATTGTGTATTTGTCTGATTTACATCCTAAATTTGTTCCGATACTCTAAATTCATCATCAAACCATGGTCTGTGTAGACAGTACAATGTCTGTTTAAAAAGAGAAACTGAGCATTTATTATTGCTGATAGACAAGAACTAGGGCTGTGTAATTTTAATAGTGCTCATTCTGTCTTTTTCAAAAAGTCTGGGAGACAGTAGCTTTGACTCTGAGATTAATAAGGAGATATGTTTTTTATTCGTTTAGATTCCTTAACTAAAATATTCACTTAACTGAATTTGAGTTTGGGTAACGTTTTTCTTTCTTTGTGGCTGGTAGTTTTGTCAAAGTACTTCTAATTTATATCAAAGCATTGAACAGCATGCTCTAAAATGTCAGAATATTTAACCTGGAGACATCTTGGGGAGTCTGTGGGTATTATTCAGAGGGTCCAAGAATTAGAGGGGGGAAATTATCTTTATTTTTCTTAAAGCTAGATTTTGAAATTCAATTTCTACTAGTGACAAAGACATAGGCACTGTTAATACAAATCAGACATTTTCATAACGTGCTACAATTGTTAGAGATATCTCAAGATATTATGTTTATGACTATTTCTATAACAAATTTTTTTTTAACAATTTGGTATCTATTTTAAAGTCATTGATATCCTTTATTTTGTTTTCTGTATGTACATTTAGAAACATTACTTAGAGGAATCTTAATGCTTTTCCTCTGCCTGTAATATCTTTTCTCCTTCTGTAGCATCAGCCACTATGTGATTGTCATGTCCATGGCCATCGTTCTGGTGTTTCTCAATGGCCTGGCACAGCTGCTCACGACAAAGAAACTCAAACTTTATGGCAGACCCAAAAGCCATCTCATATGAGATTGCCGAAGCCATCGTTCAGCATCTGGATCCTGTTTCTGTTCTCCTTTTAAGCTATAAACTTACCGAAGATTCAACAAGAAGATGGATATTGATGTACGGCATATTCTGCTCCTATAAAGAAAATGCAGGATGGAATTCTGAACTTACAGGTTATCTGCAATAAAGAGCTTCCGTTCTCCTTAGGTTTGGCATGCGTGAAATAGCGATTACGTCTCTGGGGAAAGCATGGAAAGCATTCTCCGTTTTCGTTTATTCCCTCTAGCTGGCAACTCTTCTCACTGAAATTTCAGAGCACCTGTTACAATCTGGTCCCCGACTGCACAGCGCCCCCTACATGCAAAGGGGAGGTGCCCCCGTGGGGACAGTGCTGATCACATCTAAAGTCAGTGCTATGGCTGAACTTGAAGGAAATCTCCAGGTGGCACCATATTTATCAACTCTCAGCACTGGTTTTGCAAGTAGTTCTAATTACTAAACATTAACACTGGAAAGACTATCAGGACGTGTTACTCAAATTTACCAAAGCTTTAGTGGGAAAAAAGTGCTCGCAGGCATTTGTCATTTTTCTTCAGGATGCACCAATATCATCTTAAACTTCTTAGTGCTGTTTTGAGGGTTTTCGTAGTTAACCAGATGCAGGTTTGACCTTCACTTGTTTTTTTTCTTTTCTGGATTCTCGTGGAATTTATGGAGATAGAAAAGGAGAAAATGCTTGGTATTTGTGCTTTGTCCATGGGGGAAAAATTAAAAGGATTCGTTTTTAATTGTAGATTCAATATTTGTTAACCTCATAGCTTTTATCATGTACTGTTTCAACAGAACGATTTAAATCAGTGGTTAAATTTTCTGACAATATAAGAATCAACAGAATTATTTAAATCAATGGTTAAATTTTCTGACAATATAAGAATCGATGTTAAAATTGCTTCTCTTTCTGCTTGTAAGATTCTAACCTAAAGTCCTAAAGTCCTCTCATTAAATTTAAATTACTATTTGTAAACTCATTCTAATGTACAAAATATTTTGAGAGTAATTTTTATTTGGATTTTTCATAAAGTGACCTTTACATATCATAGTGTTGGCCTTTTGCCCATGGTATGCTAGTAGATTTTGTCTGATGCTAAGCTTTACTGTTTTGAGTCCAATTTTTAAAAAAATAATTGGTTTTGAATTAAGTTATAGCATTTCTAATTCACAAATTACTAGATTTTTTAGATTGGCAGGTGAGTGAACAAATATAATTTAGAAGATTCCAAACTCAGTTTGGCAGTATGGACTTCCTTAATTTTTATTTATGATAAAGTATAATTGTGATAGTGTTTTATGGTATAGCAGCAAAAGCATTATAGTATTAAAAAAAAGAAAGATGTATTGATGTCAGTATAAGACCTCATGCATCAGTCTGTAATATAAATTCTGGGCGGGGGAGGGGACAACCAAAAGGCTGCTGTAGCAGACAGTGACATTGGCAGAGAAAGAACCCGTGGACTTGTACATTGCCCCAAAGGATTTTTGATCAGTTTTTTCACAACTCAGAGAAAACTGACTTTATAAACACTTAATTTTTATATTGAATAACAGGAAAAATAAATAAAATTTAAGTAAAATGTATTTCCGTGTAAGACATTTACTTTTTCATTGTGTGAATACCAGATTTCCAAATGAAGACTTAAGACATTTGCTGCTTGACATTGTTTAAATTAGGAATTGCTATGGGAATGAAAGTGAGGGTATCACGTTGAGAAAATACTGAGGAACAAAAAAACCATGCCACACCACGTGGACCAGGAGTAAATTTGGAGGAAACTCTAAGGATTTAGGAAACTAACTGGAGCCTGTCCATAGTTTGCCAAGTAGATGTCCTGATAAAAAGGGTTCCCTGATCAAATAGATTTGAGAAACACCTCGTCCAACCAAGTTAAGCAGGTATGGTTACTGGAGCACGTGGGGAATTCAACTCAGTATGCACATTGTGAAGGGAAGGAGAGCAGAGCGCCGGAAGTCCCACCTGCTCAGCGGCCGAGCCTCCCTCAGCCTTCCTCCCGACTGCACTTTGAAAATGTCCCCAGATACTTTTGCACTTAGAACCTCAATTTACCACACTGTTTTGAAAAAAGGTGTTTGTTGTATGCTTAATTGAATCTCGTTTTCCCAAAAACTGGAAAACCATTTTCATTTTTACCTTTCATGTGGGAAAACTTTGAAATGTGCTAGCAGTTTTACCTACCTCTGTGTAAATTATGCCTATTACCGTTTAGTCGCTCAGGTGGGACCCTTCAGTACTGCTAGATCGGCATCTAGTTTATCACACGTCATCAGACAGCCCTGTGAGGATTTGGACTAAATCTTTATACCTTATAATTTACATCCTTTACCAGAAAAATAAACTCACAATGAACATCGGCTTGTTTTCTTGTGATTTGCCACTACAGAAGGTGATTACTAGTTAAATTTTTGTGCATGCCTTGGTTTTTCTGTTTTACTCATTTCTCTCTTCCTCTGTTTCCTCTCTTCTCTGCTCAAGTCACTCCCCTTTCTTAGCTTCACTCAGAACCGGGGATGTACACGAATGAACTTTTCTCCATGAGTTAGCTTCCATCAGTTCTGAAGTCCAGTGTAGACACAGCGTGAGTGTGTAGTGTTCAGCGGCGCCATCATCTGCTTGCCGTTCTCTCTCCTACAGTAACTGCTTCCATTGCTAACCATGCATCTCTGGCAGGAGCCGTATGGTCATATGGTTTTTTATGACTCATCCTTCACCACTGTTGACTAGCTTACGAGTGAGTGCACATCACACCCAAGCCAGGCCGATCTGAGTTCTTTGCAAGATTATCAAGATAGTACAGAGAAAAGAAATTCTAAGATGCGAAGTTGGAAGCTGTGGATGGCTAAGTTCAATTGAGATACTCCAGTAACTTTGCATCACATACTTATCCAATAAAAAGAGGGATTATTGTTACTGGTATTTCTTAGACCACAGTGGATAATGACAAGTCCAAAGCTTCGTTTAAAATCTTCATTATTCTATATGCTTTTTAAATTGGAATCAGTGGGACAGAATGATTCAGTGAGGTTCCTTCCTTGTCACTTTGTGTCCTCTGCCTGTACCAGATTCTTAACATTCACCCTTGAGGCATATGTCAGCTGTCTTCCAAATGGTATAGAGAACAAGAGAAGAGTTTCCTCCTTTTTCAAAGGAAGGAAGTGAATATTGGCTATCGATTTTTAAGCACTTGAAGTTTTGTAAAGACTTGGAAGCCCAGAGTACACTTAAGTGTAGAGGGTTGAATTGTGGCCCCCAAAAGATAGGTCCACACCCTAACCCCGGAACCTACTGAGAAAAAGGGTCGTTGCAGATGTGATGAAGTTAAAGATCCTGAGATCAAGTCATCCTGGGTTATCCAGGCGGGCCACAAATCTAATGGCACGTGTCCTTAGAAGGGACAGAAGAGAAGACAGGAGGCGGGGACGGCCATGCGGAGTCGGAGGCAGAGATTGGAGTGATGCTGCCACAAGACAAGGAACGCCTGGACCCACCAAAGCTGGAAGAGGCCAGGAAATCCGCCCCTAGCGCCTCCCGGGGGAGCGGCCCTGCCAGCACGTTGCTGTGGGACGTCTGCCTCCAGAACCGGAAGAGTGAATTTCCATTGTTTTAAGCCACTCGGTTTGTGATCATTTGTCACGGCAGCCACGGGAAAATTCCATGTGGGGAGGTGAATTTCATGGAATTGTCAGCTGCTTTTCTGACAGAATCACTGCACTTGCACCGAGAACTCATATTACTGGGTCACGAGTTTGAGTACCATAGTTCACCCTGATATGCGAGTATAAAAAATCAGGTGAAGTTAATTACTCTTTAATGTCAAGATTGCTGATAATTTGGCTTTTCTGGAACATTCCTGCCATATTTTTCTGGAAGTAGTAAAGAGATCCTAGACTTTCTTTTTCTCTTCAATATTTTTGGTTTTTTTATGTGTCAGGACCCGATTGAAACCAGAAAGTTGAAAGCTCACGATAAGCCGGGTTGTCCTTTAAACGGTCACCTGCGGGGCTTACCTAACGCTGTGGCCTCCGTGACCTAATCTGGAATCCAGGAGGGAGTTTTCCCACAGGAGCCCTGCACACAAGTCCTCCCAGACCCGATCCAGATTTGGCATAAATTAGACATGCCACCACAGGCCCCGTGACAGGGCCTGGCACCATCACAGGAATATTCCCTGAACCTGAGACCGAAGCCTTCCAGTGACGGTTCCTTCGTTAAGCCATGGGCCTTGTGTAATGTTAACTGACATTCTGGTTTATAAGATCTTGTCTCCTGTCATGTCTAGTGGCCGGGGCTGACCTCAGAGGCTGAACAAACTCACTGGGGTCTGAGATGGAAGAAGAGGAGGTAAGGGCCTGTTAGCCATCCCTTGGGTCTCTGCATTTGAGAGCTTGTGTGGCCAGAGGTTCACTGGTCCTTTTATTTTATCTGCTGGCCCTGCTCTTCCAGGGGGCTGCTGACCTCGGGAACAATGCTGGTGAGGCTTGGATCTGACTGTGTGAGTTTGGCCTAATGCAGCGAGCACTTTGATGTGAGCTGCAGACACATGACTTCTATTGATGCGTTAGATGTTTAATAAAAGGCTAGTTAGTACCTTTCCTGCAAAGGTCTCTGCTCTCTCTTTGCATTCCTAGTTGCCCCTACCCTGGGCCCAGCCTCCAACTTTTATGACTGGCAATTTGAAGTTTTGGCTTTGCTCTTGAAAATATCCTATACTAAAATATCCTGCAACAGTCACCAGTACTAAACACCTCATTCCCTACCTCATCAAATTCAACTTTTTCAGACTGAGCCAGTTCAACTGGCTGTCAACAGAGCAAATGCATTTTCCTTCAAAGAAGAAAAGCGTCACTTCCTTTCATGCATCCATCTACCCGACCATCATTCTTCCATCCCCCTCTCTCTATATCTCCGTTCAAAAAGCCTTACTGAGCCCTTGTGTTCCAGCTCTGAGGTTGGACTGCTGAACCCGAAATGATGAGATCCTGCACTGACTCTGCAGTCACGATCTCGGGTTTTGTAGGTAGACAGAAAGGCTGGCAGGAGCATGAGAAAAAAAAGAGAGAGTGGTTGGGATCAGTTTACCCACAAAGGGGCAGAAAAAATGAAAAGCCATCTAAAGCCACCAGAAGAATGGACCATTTCTTCTTCCAGTGCTTCCTGCTGCCCCTTCCTGTCCCAGGCAAACTGCGGCTGCACAGCAGAATGATGTGGGAGGGGGGCAGAGACGGGAACACGCTCATGGCAGTGATCTCAGCAAAGTCGCCGGCAGCCTCCATGTTGCCCCATCAGTGGCTTGTTCCCGTCTGTGTGGTGCTCGAGCTCTCTGTGGCCTTTGCCTCTGGTGACCAGTTATAGCTGTGTAACGTCTGGGCTGTTTTTCATGAGGAGTGATGTGGCGCTCATCTGCTGATCCGAAAGACAAACGCAGCAGAGGGCCCTTTGGGAAAGGGGTACTGTTACTAACGATGGAGACTTTTTTCTTTCTCCCTCTGTTGTTAACTTCCTTACTTGGGAAGCAAACCCAAAACCTTGGCCTCGTTTGCTCCATATTCTAAAGAGGCAAGAAAATAGAACCAGACAGTTGCTATAAAAGAAACAGTAACATTTATTACTTGGGAAACCCCTGTGACTTTCACGTAGATCACTTTCAAAATGGCATTTTGTTCAGAATTGTTATCTTTTATTGCACAATGCTTTTCAGTTTAAATAATTAGAATCACGATATGGACAAGAAGGAGTATAAACTGGCTTCTAAAAATTTTAAGCAGAAAATTTCTGAAGCTTTGTCAGGAAGACTGTTTTTGCCTGCTACTACCACCTAAAAAATGGCATTTCCTTCAACTAAAATGTTTGTAAAGCCTTGTAATTACTTGTTTTCTTTTTAGAGCAGATGGTCTGAATGGCCTAAGCCTGCCCTGAGATGGTTTGACTTATTCTTTAAGAGTTGCCGATGCCTTAAAGGAGAATAAAGTCATTGGAATCTCTCTGCTGTGTTGATACTGTTTCGGATCTCTGCTGTCACAGTTGGCCAAGAGGGACTCCCCAGGACAACCAGGTACATAAAGACATGCAGCACCTTACAACTGTCAGGTATTCTTGTCATCGCCAGTGTCGCAGTATTAGGAGCAAGAGAAAAGAGTCAGAAGTGCATCTGCCAGCCATTCGGTGGGATTTCTGGGTATTGCAGAATCCAGTGCTAGCAGCAGCCTGGCTGCAGGAAAGCACCATTTAAATGATGATACTGAAATGTAATATATGCTGTTGGGGAAAAGGTACATTTAAATAGAAATACCTATTGAATCATCTTACTGTCTTTTTAAAAATCCAACCCTCAGGGGAAAATTCTCCTCAGGCTGCACTGATTCTCACGTTTGCAGTAGTTATGGTTCCACGGTGCTCTGTGATGATGAAGAAGTCACCCTTCTTCCTTCTCTGGCAACTTTGGAGGTGCCTGCCAAGTCCCCAAAGCAAGTGTCATTCTAGAATGTGTTTTGACAGTGTCAGGAGCAGACCCAGTGCTGGAAAGGCTGTCGGGTTTCTCTGTGTGAGGAAGACGTACTGGGTACATTCTGAAGTAGCAGCAGACACCAAACTTGACTGTCACCCAAGACATTTCAAAAGTAGTTTACTCTCCAATTCGAACAGTCTGGCTTCCTGAGAGGGGTCTGTAGGCTGCTCTTCATCTTTGCTCTTGTGCCAGTATCCACGTAATGTCATTGGTCAGTTCTTGGGGTCATAGCCTCTGTAGTAATGAGACACATAATGAAACTTTTCACCTGCTTTTGAAATTCAAGAAAGACTAAGATTGCTTAAATGTGTACCGCTCTGAAGAATTTATAATCTTGGCTCTTGTTCATATTGGCTGCCCAGACATTTTGTTTCGTTTGCCTACTTTTAAATTATCTATTGAAAAAAGATATGATAGCATTAACCGTATCCTATCATTTACCTCTTAATATTCCCATTTTTGGCAGCTAGAATACTCTTGCTAATTATCTAAGTCGTCGGTGTAATTCTCTTGTTTGTTGCTTTCACAGAGATTTACTGAGTTCGTACTGTGTGCCATTCACATTCCGGTGAATGACAGAGATATACAAACAGATAATTGACTGTCATGATCCGTGTGATATAACTTATATGCCTTGAGATGTGTAGGAGCCCAGAAGGGAAACTGATAACTTCTGGCAAGGTGGAGGGACTGGGGGAGATTTCACAGACGTACTGTTTGAAGAAGGCCTTGCTGGGACAGTCATCAGTAGTACAGACTTCCCCCTTCCGTCTCCTCTGCCCAGCCAGCCCACTGAGCTCTGCTTTGTTCCTCCCTGTGCCACAGTCTAGAAAGGGCCACGGTTAGAAAGGCTGTCATGAGACTCACCTCTCAGGGAACACCGTCTTGTGCTGCCTTTTGCCCAGCTTCTGAAAACTGTGGTTTCATGAATTTGTCCAGTGTTACAGTTGCTTACTGCAGGAAGGGCCAGTCCGGTACCACTGAATCCACATGGCCCGAAGGAGACTCCCAAATGTACTATCGTGGGAATTTCATTTAGAAAGGCGGGTCAGGGGAGGCTCCCCTAAGGGACAGATGATGACTGGAGTGACAGGTGGCAGAGCAGTGGGTCACCTGGCCTCCTGGCTCATTCCTCTGAAGGGAAAAGGTTATTAGGATGGCTTTAAAGACATTTTGCCTTGTTTTTGGTTTTCGGCAAATTTGTACAACTAAAACACGTCTAAAGCTAGTTCCTGCTAAGTCACCCTAACTTTGACATTCGGAATATAATTTTTTAAAAAAACCTATTTTTTTCTTAGTCTAAAAACTAAAAACCTTAATATGGTTAATGAAATGTCTTGAAGGAATATTAGCATTTGAAAATGATATCCACCTCTGGCAAAAAGCGGGACTTAGCCACCCCAGGACCCCACAGGCATCAGTTGCGTGGATGCTGAGTCTGTGTCAGGGAAATGAGTTGAAGGGACTCAGGCAGCCAGGTTCAGATCTTCACCGTGCCTTGTATAACTGTCAACCTGGGGCAGGTCCTTGACACCTCTGGAGTGTTTGTGCGCACACGTATGTGAGTGTTGTATGTTTCTTTTCTCTGGCTTCAAGGCAACAAATAAGTGACTTTTGGTACATGCTCCTCATTTCAGAATCAGGCCAGCAGACGCAGATTTGAACCTTGGCCCTGACACTCACAGTCTGTGAGGCCTTGTACCTTGGAGAAAGGACTGCTCCTCCTCGAGTCCTGGGTTTCTCATCTTTAAAACTGCAAAAAATGTTAAGGTCATCGTGAGGGGAAATGACATAACACGCAATGCACTCAGCCCAGGGCCTGGCCTAAGGTAGAAGTCTGTGGCGGGCCCCAAAATAATGAAATTCCTGGAGTCGTGGGTGGTCGGAGACACTGCCGAGCCGTGTGTACCGAGTGTGGTGATTCCGCTGACAGTTCAGGCTGATAGCCATCGGGAGCCCTAGTGAGTGTAAATCTTAAATAGGAAAATAATAATTCTGAACACTTCAAAAGTGAAGGAGGCAATGATTTTAACATGCGTATGGATAGAATGGAATCATTCTCTGGATGTGCACACGCCTCCCCTCAGGCCTGGCAGACGCGGCCGACAGCTGGCTCTGTCTTGGTCCTCAGCCTGCTTTCCCCCACTCCAGCCTCGCAGCCTCTCGGCCCTACCAGGCCAGCTGGAGGGCCTCCCCGTGCCATCGTTAAGCTTCCTTTCCCAGGGAAGCAGGAGTCTGCTCTGCTTTCTCTACGTGTTCTCGGTGGTTCCCCTGTTCTTGACTTTATCCCCTGTGTTCATTACTTCCCAGAGTTTAGAGTTGGTCTCTTGAGCTTTGAGCTATTGCCAAAAGCCTCTGACTGCTCCTCTCTCCAGGTGGGAAGGAATAAGTAGGCGGAACGGGCTAAACTCTCATGGCAGATGCTGTCGATTGCCCACCCAACTCGAATTATCTTTGTCTTTTTTACTAACTGGACCTCAGTTTTGCTCAGGATGGTCCGATAAAACATTGACTTCAACCCCTGTGGTCAGGTATGGCCAGGTAAGATAGTCTGGCTGATGAGATGTAGATGAGGCTTTTGAGAACTCTTTTTGAAAAGGGCTGACTCAATAGGTCATGCCTTTTGTCCTTTCACCTTTCCTGGAATGCAGAAGTATTGCCTGGAGGTGTGTTTAAGGAGAATTTTACAGACACAGAGCTGAAGCCCATGCACTGTCAGAGACGAAGTGGCCGACAGCTGGAACTAGGGTGGGTGCTGAAGGCCTGGAGCTGCCAAAGCAGTCCCAGACAGCCTGCCTCCGGGCCCCTTCTCACTTGAGAAGGGCAGAACTACTGCTGTAGCTGAACCATTGTCCGGCTGGCTTTTCTGTTACTTTCGGTCTAATTCAAACCTAAGCGAACTACTTTACATGTGAAATTGAGATAAATATTTGTTTCCGCCCATGGGAGAAGCGCTGAACCCCCAGAGTAGGAGGAATTTAAGCAAAGGCTAGGCAGTCGTTACTCAGGGATGTCTAAGGGATTCCTGCAGGAGATGGGGAGTGGAATTTGGCAGAAAAGCAGGACGTTCGTTTATAAAGAAAATCATTTAAGATAAAGGTGGCTTCTGGCACCTCAAAGTGATATTCTAATTGCCATGAAATGAAATTTCTTTATTATCTTAGCACTTAAGGAAGCTACAATTCTATATGTATGACGTATTACTCTTTTCCACATTTTTTCAACTCTCTGAGATTTTAAAAAACATTGATAAAAACCTGCCAATTTAACAGTTTAAGTATACCTTAATTAAAAAATGGATTGTTTTGTGTCAACTCTTGTGGGACTTCTAATTAGACATGGTGATTGAACACATATTTATCTTGATTCCTTCTTGAAACCTAATTAAATTAAATTTAAAAATCCACAATGAAATATTATAGGCATCCTGCCTATGACTGTGAATGAGACAAGAATGCCTAATACTGACTTCTCTACTTCTGTTCACTGTCGTGCCAGAGGTACAATGAAACTTTAAAAAAAACCATTTACAATAGCAACTCACAATATCAGATGCCTAGGAACAAATCTATTAGAAGATTTTAAAGATTGCTTAATAAAAACACAGTGTTATTAGAAGAAATTAAAGAAGATCTAAATAAACGGAAGGATTTACATTTTCATGGATTGGAAGAGAAAATGTTATAAAGAGACAATATTGTAAAATTGTAATTCTTCCCAAATTAATTTATAAATTCAGTGCAATTCCATTCTAAATCCCAGCAGGTCATTTTGTGGCAATTGACAAGCTGATTCTAAACCTTATATGGAAATGCAAAGGGTCAACAATAGTGAAGACCATTTTGAAGAAGAACAGACTTGGTGAATTTATTCTAAAACCACAATTACTGTGATGTTAGTACAAGATGAAACAATAGAGCAGTAAAAAAAATAGAATATCAGGAAATAAATCCACGTATATAAGGATTCTTGATTTATGTGGAAGTGACCCTACAGTGAGAGAAAGTTGTCAATATAAAAGGTGTTGGGTCAATTAGATATCCATATGAGAATAAAATACATCTTGACTCCTACCTCACACCACTAAAAAAAACATTCTAAGTAAATTTTAGGAAAAGGAAAACCACAAAACTTCTAGAAAATAACAGAAGCACAAAGTCCACTAATTATGTAGGAAAATATTGATGTTTTGGATTTACATTAAAATTAAGAACTTTTATTTATCAAAAGACTCCATTATGATAGTCAAAAGGATGTGATTAGAAAAATACAGACTGGTGGCTTTAAACTTCACCCATATTCTTATGACTCACAACTTTGTAATCCTGCTTGGCCTTCTTGATACAGACTTATGTCTAACTCCCTACTGAAATCACCACTTAGATATTTAATAGGCTTTTCAAACTTCACATATGCAAAGCCTGAGCTCCTTATTTTCTTCCTCGACCTGTTTTTCCAGAATCTTCTTCTGAGAAAGAGTCCAGGTGTTCAGTCCAAAAATCTTGGGATCACCCTTTATTCCCCCCCGCTCTTACCCAACAAGTAATCTATCAGAAAATCTCATTAGTTATTCCTTCAAAAAATACCCATTATCTACT
This sequence comes from Pteropus medius, assembly GCF_902729225.1. Classification (NCBI taxonomy): domain Eukaryota; kingdom Metazoa; phylum Chordata; class Mammalia; order Chiroptera; family Pteropodidae; genus Pteropus; species Pteropus medius. The sequence goes on from NW_024340849.1 coordinate 10,040,136, forward strand.
CCTTCTGTGGTAGGCTGAAAATATCTCTGCCTCCCCCACCCCTCTCAAAAAAAAGAATTCACATCCTAATCCCTGGAATCTGTGACTCTTACCTTATAGGGCTAAAAGGTGGAGGGGAGGCTCTTGGCAGATGTGATTAAATTAAGGGTCTTCAGATGGGAGATTATCGAGATTATTTAGATGAGACTTACATATAATTACCTGTATTCTTATAAGAAGTAGGCAGAGGGAGATTCAGTACACACAGAGAGACAGGGAAGTGAAGATGGAGCAGAGAGAGATTGGAAGGTACTGGCTTTGAAGACAGGTGTTGTGGCCGCAAGTCAAGGAATGCCCGTAGCTAGTGTAACTGCAAAATACAAGGGACAGAGTCTGGAGAACACGCGGCCTTGCTGACGCCTAGATTTTGGCCCAGCGATACCTGATTTTGGACCTCTGGCCTCTAGACTGAGACTAAATTTCTGTTGTTTTAAGCACTAAGTTTGTGGTCATTAGTTACGACAGCCACTGGAAACCACTACAGCGCTTTACCATTTCCTCCATGACAAAACCTGTTTCAGAGCATCGTCATCTCCTGTTTGGATTATTGTAGTCGCCCTCTGCCTGCCTGGTCCCCTGCTTGTAGCCTTGCCCCACTTTAGTCTAGTCTCAGCACAGCAGCCAGAGTGACCCTTTAGAAATCTAAGTCAGATCATGTCCTGTCTTTTTAAAAACGCTTCAATTCTCATAATAGACTACAGAGCCCTATTTAATTTTGCCTGTCTGACTTTATCTCCTACACTCCACTTTGAGAAACGTTAGCTTCCTCGATTTTCCTTAAGTCGAATCGGAGTGTCTCTGCCTCGGGACCTTCGCACTTGCTTCTCCACCTGCTCGGATTGCGCTCCTCCTCCGTGTCACAGCCACACTGCTTGCTCTTTACCTGATAGCTGAGAGCTTCTCTGACCGCTCTCCGAAGACCGACCCTCTGACTTCACTCACTTGCGCATCCTAATCCTCGATTCTTCTTTCTTCCTCCATAGCACATAATTAAATTCTGACATACGCGTTCTTGCTTCTTGTTCAATTGTCTATCCTCCTCCATTAGACTATAAACCCTGTGAAGGCAGGAATATCTTTTTTTTTTTTTAACTTTTTTAACTAGAAAGAGCTATGGCATAGAATGGATGCTGAAGAATACTTGTTGAAGAAATAAGTGATTCAAGAATACCAAGTTAGTCTTATATTTACAAACATTTTACTTCACTGAAAGGTCATGCACTGAGTTGTAATAAGCTATCACTGAACTACTTTCTTGATTTCATTAGTATTCTCTGGAGACATTTCCAAATGTCTCCACTTTTCCAAATGTCATTCTGGTCAACAACGAAACCCAATGTTGGGATTAGTTGTAATATAAATAATGGGGCAATCACGCATTACAGAAATCGAGGCCTTTCCTGCATTTCTGTGTTTTCCCCTTTCCCGTACTTTAAACCGGAAGGAAGGGATCGAATGGGAATCCTGTATTCCTTTCAAGGGCGTTTCCAGTCCGACAGTCTGTTATCCCAGCTGTGGGTTTAATAGGCAACATCCCTCTCATTCATCCCCCCAGAAGTTCCTCTCTTCCAATTCTCCCTCTCTCCAGTCACTTCCTGTCATAGCAACGGTTTCAAAATTAAACTCCGATTCTAAAACAAATGAAGCAAGGCAGGAAGGTGGAAATGAATCACGACCATATGGGAACAGTTTTGTTTGAAAGCATGATCAGCATTCTTTGCAAACAAGCTGTGGCCATATGTGGCAGTGTGGGCGTAGGAGTTTTTAAAATACAAGTGATAAACTGTGATAAATGTCTGAGTTATAAAGAGAAAGATCACTAATGATTGGATTTGTAGTAAGAAGTTATACCTTGAATGAAGCTCTAGTTAAGGAGACAAAATATTTCTGTGCCTTTTTTTTTCCTAAATCAAAAGATCCCTAAGAAGTAGCCTGTAGGAAGTGGAAATTCTTGCCGTGTGTTAGCAAAGAAACTATGGACAATTGGTTGGCACTTGTTTCTTGGCTAAAACCTAGGTTACTTGAATTCAGATTTATTTATTGGCATACCAATGGAAAGTTCTTAGAACTAGATCTGGTGCCTCTAGGTACTCATCCCTAAGGAAGAGAGAGAAGAGATGTGTGTGTGTGTTTTGTGTGTTTCTTTTGTTGACCGATTCATCCAATGCATATTTATTGCGTTCTGACCAAATGCCAGCCACAGTGTTAAGCCCTGGGTATTCGATGGTGAGCAAAAGTCATCACAGTCCCTGCCTTCATGGAACTTACACTCCGGGGGGAACATAGTAATGAAATGGTCACACAAACAAACGGAAAATAATCACCGTGGTTTGTGGTACGCAGCAGTATATAATTCTATGAGAGATAATGACGGACAGATTGCCTAACCTGGTCTGGGGAGTCAGGAAAGGCTTCCTGAAGTGATGGTTGACGGACATGTAGCTGGGAGATAAGTCATTGAAGAGGGGACGGGAGGTGCACAGACAGAGTTCAGGACAGAAGGGGGTATGCGTGCAGTGGCCCCAGGGCTGACGGGAACCAAAGGAAGGGCAGTGAAGGGCAGTGCCTCTAGAGCTTGGTGGTGAGAAGTCAAGAGACAGGAAACAGAGGTAGGGAGGGCATGACCACCCAGTGCCTGAGTGCCTGCCTGATAGGTCGTGTTATGGGTTTAGGTCTTACTCTCAAGAAGCCATTGGAAAGGCGAATGGGGCAATCCGTCTAGAGCATGTCCCCCTACCCCGCAGGCTCTCTCCTATATCCTTCCATTCTGGGTCACAGAAAACGTACTGGAGGAAGATAAAAGTGGTAAAAATTGGTTACGTGGAATCAATCTCTCATTTGACAAATGAGTGATTACTATGTGGCGAGCACTGTTCTAGGTCCTAGGAAGTGGAAAATGAACCAGAAACTTACTGATCTCCCCTGATAAGGCTTACAGTCTAGGATGCAACATGCATTATAGTCACATGAATAAATAAGAAGTTGCAGTTAACATAAGCAACAGAAGGACAGTGTAGGAGGCTCTGAGATCAAAGAACAGGGTCCTAACCTTGGGTGGGCATGGTGGGTTCAGGGAAGGTTTCCACTGAAGGTCACGCTGACTAAGTGTTATTAGTAGGATTACTGGAAAGTTAATGAGAACTTTAATTAGGCTTTTATTTTCCACCCCTAATTCTTATTGCATTAGATGACCTTGACTCATGCTTTCTCCTGTACATAAATGGCAGTGAGTGGGTGGCAAGGTGCCAGTGTTTCTGGTAGAAATGCAAAAGTCCACTTACCTGGAGTGCCGTGTCTGTGAGACATACGTAATGGTGAGTAAAACAGCGAACCATCAGGTCATCGGGCAGCTCTGATTTGGTTCTGTCTCTGTCCAGTCCACCAGGAGGTAATAGTATTGATATTTCTAAATGAACACCCTTTTCCTTACTAAACCAATTACTTCCAACGCGTTACCGTTCATCACCTTAAACCGATTTTCTTTTTCCCCCAGTCAGTTGAAGACAGGAAACCCATAAGCAGTTTATCAGCGTGTGCTGCTGTTTGCACTTCAGAGCTGCCCCTCATCTGGGTTCTCATCATTCTTTGTACTCGTAGCTCAGTCTCTTCACAAATTAATGTGTTTATATAAAAACAAGCAGTGATTCTCATTCAGCAGCGTGGCCTAGAAACCAGCCAGAACATACTTCCCAGAAACTTTGGGTGTGGTTGGTTGTTTCTGAAGATAAAGCTCAATGTCCTTCTGAATTGACCTAGCCCTTTTCCTGAAAACCCCAGCCCTGAGCCTGCAGTGGAAATCCACTGTGTGTGGTAATCCACAAAGAACTAAAGTGTGAGTTTGAATCCTATCTGAACCACTCACTGAACAGTACATATCTGTTTAATATACTTGATAATTCTGGTTGAATTTCATCTCAGTCATTTAACAGTATATATCTTGGACAAGTTAAGTTCTCCAAGTTCTTCAGGGAAGGAGGAATAATTTTATCTGTTCTGCCCATTTGGTCTAGTTGTGAAATTAGATGACAAATACTTGTGAAGATAGATACTTTGTTAACCTCTAAGTCAGCTTTTATGTATGGGATGCCATTAGTACCGTACACTCTAGAGTTATATCGCAGACCTCAGTTCTTCACCCCTTCCTGTAACTGTGCCCTTTGCCACGTGATGTAGCAAGTCCCCGTCTAAAGAGGGAGGGTGTCGTTCCCTGCCTCTTGACTTTGTTTTGGATATATTCCTTGCTTTGGCCAGTACAACGCAGCAAAAGCAAGGGCGTGCAGTTCTGAGCTTAGGTCTCAAGCCCGCTGGTATGTGTCTGATTGCTCTTGCGTGCTCTGCCAGTCACATGGGGAGAACATGTCTCTGGTCCCAGGATGAGGGGCATGTGGAGCAGAGGCTTTCTAGTCTAGTCCCAGCTGAGCCCACCTGACTTTCAGGTCAGTCCAGCCCAGGTAAGCAGAGCTCCCAGCCATGTGAACTAAATAAATATGTAGTGTTATATGGCACTGAGGTTTTGCTGTAGTTTGTTGTACAGCATTAGTATAGTAGTAGTTGATTGCTACATCATCCATCAACATCCACCAGTCTAGCCAATCAAAATTCCATTGGTTCACTAAGATTTCAGTATCTTCCAGGGACAAAGATGAGAGATGTCAGTTTTGAATAGACTTTTCTTTTTCTCCTTATCTCTATGTTCTTCCTTCCTTGGCCAAGTTTTCAAAAGTAAATAGTTCAAAAATTGCAAATAGAGAATCCTCTGTACAGCGTCCCAAGTTATATGAATAAAAAGCTTAATAGAAATCAAATAATATTTTAGTGAAAATGTTTACTTCTAACCGATATGTAGACAAGGAGGCTGTTATGATCACATGCTTTCTTTGTTTAATTCATAGACTAGACTGATCTATAAGTGTGTGCAAGAGACAGAACAGACTATGAAATTTTACTAAGAAATTTCACTAGTGTCACCCAGTTTGGGAATTCTCTAGGACAATTCAAAGCTAACATTTTATATAACATACATATTAAATATATACCACATGCAAAGCATAAGATAAGGTCCTGAGGAAGTAGAAATGGACAAGACATGATAGCTCTCTTAATGTTCTAAAAAGGGAAATGAAATGGAAACTGCTCGTAAAACCATATCCATTAATTCCGTAACACACATTTTCTTGCATTTTCACAAGTCGAAATCAAGATGGTATGCCATACTTTGGTTGGTAGTGTTTTTCTTCATGATAGATAGAATAATGCTGCAAATTATAATTTTTAGCATCTTAGAGCAAAAAAAGAAAAAGAAATACACAAGTAAGTATGGACAGCGTATAAACAATGTCATAGGACCAAAAAGCAAAGAGGGATTGCTCCTTTCCGATAATACAGGGCAAGACTTCATGAAGGAAGAAGCATTTATATGAGATGCCAGAAACATGAATGATTTCAATATGAAGGAGCGAGTGAGAATATAGACAACTGTAGGTCAATTCGTTCCCAAGCTCTCTAGCACCGAGGAACACTTTTACCACCTGTCCCCTCCCCTCCCCTATGTTGTTTTCAAAAAGATTTTGTCCTTATAAATAAATTTGCATTTATCAAGAGATACTTTACTTCTCAATCTGATAGCAAAAGCCATAATCAGAGTTTCTAATCAAACAAGATAATCAGTATTCTCAAACCGAGCTAGCATTTTTGGCCAAAAGCCAAAACACTGATTATTTCAATTGACCTTATGAAGTTATTATTCCAGTTAACTGTTTAATTTCTATTAATGATTTTTGAAATATTGACATGAATTAATCCTACATGATGAGAACGTCATTCTCCATGAAAAATGTATCGTAAGAAAATACGTAGACCGGGGACCCACATGTCGTGTTCCTTAGTATGATTTGCCTAGTGCTTTGAGCAAATGCGGAAAGATGAGGGGAGGTGAGAGAAAGTAGAAGACTGGCTCGTGGAGAGTCTTGAACGTCCTACTTACAAATTTAGACTTTCACTGTAACCATCGCTGAAGGAATCATTAGACTGAATATAGAAGGACTAATAATACGAATTTAGATACCGTAAAAAGGAAGGGTGGAGAAGAAATCATATATGTCATAGCCAAAAGAAGTAAAACTTGGATGACTGAATTTTCACTAAAAGAACACAGAGAAGCCACAGCTTGTCTGCTCACCTGTGGTGGAGCAGCCGCCCACGAGTCAGGTTTGGAAGGAACACATAAGCGTCACCATCAGTTCTATGCTGCTTACATAAGGGTTCGAAGCAAAGGTCTTCTGTAACAGCAAGAGCTTGAATTCTGGAGTCAGACCACCCAGCTTCACGCCCTGGCTCTACTGCATTTTAGCTCTGTGGCCAGAAGCAAGTTACTGAAGATTAGACCTTCACCTAATTTATGAATGGGGAAAATAATATCAATATTAGAAGACATTTGTAAGGATGACGTAACTTTCGTAAGTTGTCTGGTGCATAGTTAGCAGGACTTAATTGGTTTCTTTTAGATTTGCTTGGAAATTCAAATGTCAAGAGACTGTGGTGGTGTAGAACAATAAATCAGTCTGTGCTCTTCTCATCTTCATGTAAGATGCCAAACTGGCTGATAATCAAGACCCTAAGGAGAAAACATATGCTCCAGACACCAGCCTCATCTTGGCAATGGTCTGCGTTGACTTGACAGTAAATAAGAGGTGACAGGTGAATCTGGTGTAAAGATTGCAGGAGGGTGGTTTTCCTGGAGGACTTTAACTAGAAGCTCACATATTGCAAATATTTACCATTGTCGTAAATACATGAGAGTAGTGGGTAGAGGAAGCATCTTGCAGTAGAAAGTCCTAGAATTCCCGGATGGGGCTGAAAATGGGAAGTCGGAAGTACTAGAGCTCAGTATCCTGTTGATGAGGTCGTAGCTGCCACCCCATAACCATTCCACAAATTTCTTTAGCAATTCCTTTTAACCAGCCATATCCAAAATTGGCACTGCAGAAAGTATTTTCCCCATGAATGTGCTTAAACATATGTTGAATAATAATAATTAAACCTTGTTTTTATTGTGTATTTTTGAAGTGTTCGAAGTGCTTTTATATCTATAATTTTATTAATGACCTTCTGAGAAAAGTAGGATATTATTATTCCCCTTTTCCAGATGAGAAATCTGAAATGCCAAATGGCACAGGGAACTTTGCTAGTGCTCATGCTTAGTAAGTGGAAAGGATCCTTTTCTTTTGGCTTAAATTTGAGTCTAGCATGGCCTTGTCCTTACATGAAGATTCGTAATTATTTTTCCAGTAGACTCTGATAGTCACGATCCATCCTTCTTTGGGGGGACTTTTTTCCCCTCTCGTGTTATATTTTCTTACTAAACAGTTTTATATCAAGCTGTTTCTGGGGTCACAAGAGACTAACATTTGCCATTTCTCATCCTGCATAGTTTTTGGAGATAGTTATGGAAAATTGGCAGCACATCACTTTCTTCATCTGGTTTGATGCAGAGCTTTCAGAAGATAGAGACTTGAACTTGGTGAGATGAGAGCTGAATTATTGAGCACCTGGTCAGGGTCAGATCTCTTTTTTTTTCCCCCACCTCTTAAGTCTGTTCACCTTCTCATCTTTACTGACTAGGATTTCAGCTGTAACACAATCTATTCCCCTCCTTATTCTTTCTGGGGGCTATCAAATATAATAAAACCCACTGTCCTTCACAAGAAACAAAACTCTTCTCTGGTTCAGAGCATTTTACATTCCTTCCATGTTACTCAACAATTGATGGCTATTTTGAGGCATAGAACACCACACCACCCATTTTTTCCCCCTTCTCATTTTAAACAGGAAATCACCTTCTCAGAAACTCTTGGGTGAAGAAAAACAATTTAATGAAATCATATGTAGGACATCTCATGAAAGTTATAATAGCTTTTTGCAAAAAAAGCTCAGTGTTTTCATTCTTTGACTAATAATTTCATTTATATGTAAAGAATTATTTCAAAAATCTAGTGACTTAGAAAAATAACAACAGTTCATTTGCTCGTGATTTCACAATTTGGGCAGGCAAAAGAAAAACTCATTTGAGTCTCTCCTGGAGGCTCTCATGCTCCTGACCGGGGTGGGAACGCTCAGGACGGTCACTGTACTAGGTTGAGTAGTATCTCCCCCAAATTCACACTTACCCAGAACCTCAGAATGTGGCGCTATTTGGAAAAGGATCGTTCCAGATATCCTTTATAAAGATGAGGCCATGCTGGAGTAGAGCGGGTCCTCATCCAATATGACCGGTGATATTATAGACAGACACGGGGGTCACCATGTGACTGAGATGTAGCCGAGGGACACCAAGGATTGCCAGTAAACATGAGAAGCTGGAAGAGGCAAGGAACAGATTCTCCCGCAGAAACTCCAGGAGGAGCCAACCTGCTGACTCACCTTGACTTCAAGCTTGTAGCTTCTGTAACTGGAGCCTGACTGACCAAGCCTCTCTCCCTCCCTCCCTTCCTTCCTCTCTCAGGTAGGTAGGTAGGTAGGTAGGTAGATAGATGATGATGATGATGATGAGAGAGAGAGAGAGAGAAAGAGAGAGATATTCATGTAGTCTCTCCACCTGAGTTATAGAGGCTGAAGGTTCCAAGACAGTAAAAGGTGAAGCTATCAGACGCTTTATGAGCTATCACTAGTTGACATCTGCTGTGTGCTGTGCGTTAAGGCAAATTACAAAGCCAGCTCAGACCCAGGAGGAGGAAATATACTCCACCTATTGATGGAGGAGGGCTACGCACACACAGGGTTGGAAGGGATTGTTGGGATCCAACTCTGGAGTCAGTCTACAACAAACACTGTGACTGCCTGAGTCTCGATGTGTATTTTATTACATTTAGACCTCTTGGTGCAAATCGCCTTATAGGCTTAGCAAGACTTCTTTCACTGATGATCCTCTGAATTTTTAAGTCATATCTTTGAATGTCAGCCAGCCTATGCCTCCGTTTTGGCCTCTCCTAGCTGGTGAAGAGAGTTCCAGGGCAGCCCTTGCTAAGGTTTCTGGATCTAGGATTCTGCATGGGATCGGGTACAGCTGTCCATGAGAAAAATATCATGGCGTTCCTGCGGCAAAATGATTGTTTCTGTGCCGTTAGTTCTGAGCACAGTACATTCCACTCTCCAAACCAGAGCCTTTTTGTGAAAGAGTGTAACCGTTGGCACAATCAAGGCAAAGCGTATGAACAAGTGGAATGGGGGAAGAAGTAGCTGTAATAATAAAAATCAACAGCTGAAACTTGAGAGTTTTAGAGGCCCCGGGTTTTGAACTTGAGTTGGTTTGATTCTAAATCTCCCATTCCTCTAATATAACCTACACAGTATTTTTTGAAGCACAAAAATGTTTGTGGAAGAACTTGACAGATGGGTAAAAAAGGAAGCTATAACATAATGTTATTAAGAAATGCAATGACAGTGTAGGGTAATGCGGTAGATGTCTCTCAGGCAACTGATATTTTTTCTCACCTGCTTCATGCATATTCTATATGAGAATGACAGTGAATGTGCATGGTGAGCAGCCTGTAGAAGCAGCAGAGGTTTGGAGAAGGCTGCCGCGTTTGTGTGAAGATGCCTGTAGTTAACAGGATGTGGTTTCCCAGGCATTGTGAGCCCAGGGGTCATTCAAAGACCTACCTTCTCATTCTTGGGCTCTTAAGTTGCTCCTCTTTATCCTCTTCTCCGTGGGTGTCTGAGTCAGGTGCACCGAGTCTCCAATCCGCGGCTTCTGGAAGACTGGAGAGTCTGATTCAGGCCAGAAAATGTGGCAATTCTGGAGTTAGACCGGCAGAAGCGTTAGAGTAATTTGCATAATCCATTTCCCAAGAAAATAGCAGAAGCATGGAAAGGCTTTTTTGGGGGTTTGCAAAACCTCAAAGTTAAAGAGTCCGCTTGGGACATATTTGCTGTTGAATTACTTCAGGGGCAAATTCTGTTATCCTCACTTTCATTGCGGACAAATACATTTTTTTCCACTTGGAGAGTTTTAAATTTCATTTCCTTTTTATCAAAGTAAAATTAAATGCACATGGTTTTTTTTCTTCTTCTTTGCACATGGGTTTTCAGTTATGGCAGTGCAGAAGATATAATTCCTCCCCTCCCATCACCGGTACAATTTCCTAGAATCGACCACTTTTAACAGTTCTCATCTTTAGTTCTTCTGGCGGCTGCTTGAATATCTTTAAATACTACGCCACTTCTTGACTTACCAAAAACGTTATTTATTCATTTATTCCTATTGAATTTTGATATTATTTTTTAAGGTTTTCATTAAAATAGAGCTTACATGCAATATTATATGTTTCACGTGTACACCATAGTTATTCGACATTTATACACCTAAAGAAGCGACCACCACGAGAAGTCCAACAACCATCTGACACCACACAACGCTATCACAATATTATTGACTATATTCCCTGTGTTGTACATGACATCCCCATGACTTATTTGTTTTAGACCTGAAAATTCAAACCTCTTATTTCCCTTCTCCACCCCTTTAAAAAATTTTTCAATTACAGTCGACATTCAATATTATATTAGTTTCAGGTGTACGGCATAGTAGTTAGACATTTATGTAATTTACAGAGTGGTCCCTCTGAGTAATCCACTTACCCACCTGGCACTCTACATCGTTATTGCCATATTATTCACTATAATCCCTATGTTTCGCTTTACATCCCCATGAGGAATTATTTTTTAATGGCCACCACTGCACACTCTCTGACCTCCTGTCTTATTACTCTCCCCTGCTGAGGGACGGGCCCGTCCACGGACATACCAGGCTGACTGCCGCCTCAGCCTTCCTGCTGTCGCTCTTCCCACTGTTTGGCTCGCGTTCCTCCAGACGTGCACACGCCTCACTCCCTCTGGTCTTTACTTAATAGTCGCCTCAGTGAGACCGAGCTGCGGGGATCTGTTAAGCCCCCGCTCTTCGCGTGCTGTACAACCGTAAGGCAAGGTTAATAACATGACATTTGCTCTGTAATTCTATTAAAATCTTCCAGTCTTCCATGGGTTCTTAAAGTTTGAAAACTAATAGTCTGTTTTTATACTGTGTACTAGGACTGTTGTCCCTTTTTGCAAGGCCAAAGTCATGACTCCTTTGCCCATCAGAGGAGACTCTTCTGAGCTAAATCTTTCCTTTATGCCCAGCTTCGTTTGTTTTTCTTTCTGATCCTGGAGCCCGGTGAGGCTGTGGTCAGTTGGACCTCGTCTTTCCTCCATGGAAGTGCCCAGGGGTTGGTCCTCTCCCATTCTCTTTGCTGTTATGGATTTATTCCTTCACTACCATTTGCGTAGGATCTCAAGGGTAGTGGGCAGCGTGGCAGCAAAGGGCAGAGTGAGGGAGAAAAAACAAATACCAGTGCTCAGTGGCCCATCTTGAACTGGAGGCCCCAACAAGTATACTTTTTTGAAATTTTATCTAAACACAAAAGGGGAAGGAAAAGAACCAGCATTCATTGAGTGGTTGACCATGTGCCAGACACTGTAAGTACTTCTCACATTCAGCTAAATGAATTCTCTTTGTCTTCATTGTGTGTGGATGCATTAATTTCTGTTTTATAGATGAGGAAACTGAAGCTTACAAGGGTAAGAAACTTGCCCAGAACGATAGTCTACAAAGCTAAAGGGCTAACGGTGGATTAAGAGGGAGGTTTTAGATGCTTGAAAGCTTTTCTTCACACCACCTATGTCACATATAGGACCCTTCGCTGCCCTCTCACAAGTGTGATTCAGGATGGAAGACATAGGATGTATATAGTTTGTGGACATCTGGGCATATGGATGCCTTGAGGAGAGGTCTCGGTTTTTGCTTAGAGCCTCCTGGATTATCCATCAGCAATAGTCTTTGCATCTCTCGGCATTGCAACCCCAGACAGAAGCTAGATATTCTTGAAGGGGATATTTAACTATTATTTTTTAGGGGTAGGAAGAAGGAAATGATGTTAGAGTCCACTTTAAAAGTGATAAAAATTGGTAGGATACACCCATGTACTGCTAAACTCCAATGTTTTCTGAAATAATTTCATAAAACAATTGATTTATAGGTATCAAAAAAAAAAAACCTGAGGATAACTATTGATACACATATGGTTTAGAGTCATTGGATTAGATTTTTGTTCAAATTTACATAAAATAGAGGAAAAACACTTAGAAGGCCCTAAAAATAAAGTCAGGCTCATTTCGAATGATATTCTGAGAGTTCCTAAGTGTGGCTTTGATGACGCCTGGGTGCATGGGGACTGTTTCCCAAACTGCCAGACGCTCTCCCTCAGGACCAGTGAGGACGGGGAAGGTCTTGCCTAAGACAGAACCTGAGACAGAGGAACAAAAACTGGTAGATTTCACAAAACCCTTCAGGCAACTACAGAATTATATTTTGTAGCAAACACATTAAAGTCACTTCCAATCTGTGCGTTATGGAGAAAATGAATTGCCTCTGTACTGTCTTCAGAAATTCAAATTAAGTCCTTTTTCAAAGGGAGAAGAAGTTGCATAAATGCTAAGGTTTGCTACTTCCTGATAAGCTCTATTCCCAAGCAGACAAGTTTATTAGAATTACTTCAGGAGGCCTTCAGGAGGGCTGTCAGCTTTTCCTTGTCTTGGTCTAAATGAACTCCTAATATAAACATGTTCCTGACTTAGATTTTGGCTGTCCTCAGGTTACCGATGGACTGAGTTCCCCAAATTAGATTCTAACTGACTTGTTTGGAAATCAGAATATATTTTTGCAGTAGAACAACATTATAAATGATGGTTAGAGTCCCAGGCCAGCACACAAAACTATTTGACTCCCAGTGTTCTAAAAAGAATATTACAGACCAGTGTTTTTCATATTTGAAAGCCACAACCAATTAGTGGGTCATAAAGCAATATAGCAAGTGGTCACAGCCTTTTAAAAGTAATGAAATGGAACTGAATGCAAGAGGATAATATCAGAACACATCACATGAGGATAGGTACCACTCCTTGAAACTTGTTTGAGGGGTGTGTGTGTGTGTGTGTGTGTGTGTGTGTGTGTGTGTATCAGTCCGATAAAATGTATTCCTTATTGTGGGTCTGGGCCAAAAAGAGGTTTAAAAAACTTTTCCGTTGAACAAGACCGTTACCCCAGTTAAAAAGTCTCCCTTGGGACATGTTCAGAATCGTAATTCTGGCGTCAGGATTACATTTCTGCAGATACCTTGGGTTTCAAATGATTTGAACTAACTCCCGTTAAGTGGGACATGGCTTATAGCAGTATGGAGACATGTGTATGTGCGTGTGCATGTGCGTGTGCATGTGCATGTGTGTGTGTGTGTAGTGACTGGGAAGGGATGAAGAGTAAGGACAGTGTGCTGGTGGAGTTGGAAGGTATGACAGGGATTTTAGGGTGGGGGTCAGCAAAATTTTGTGCAAGCTGTAAACTAAAAATGGTTTCTACACTTTTAAAAGGTTGCTTTAAAAAAAAAAAAAAGAATATGTGGCAGAGACTATGTGTGGTCTGCAAAGCCGAAAATATTTGTATCTAGCTTTTTATAGAAAAAGTTTTCAGAACTCCTTTTCCAAGGGGAACAAAGAGCAAGAAGTTATTAGGGCTCAGAATGAAAATGTGAATAATTCAAAGGGCACAATAAGCACTGAGCCAGAAGGATAATGATAAATCCTCACACGGTGAGAATACAAAGGATCAAGAATAAGGATCAGTCTCAAAAGTTCTCTGTGAGAAAAGACGGCGAGCCTCAGAGGAGGACTGTGCGACTGAGAGCCGAGAGAGACCCCAGAAGCAAAGCGCTAGAAAAAATACTGCCAACCTGGAATTTTTTCCCTGCTAGATTTTCTTCTAAGATTAAGGGGCAAAGACAGTCATTTTCTAACATAAGAATCTTATGATAATTTCTCTCCTATAAGTCCTCTGTCAATAACTATTAAAATAAGTATTCAACAAGAGCAAAAGAGAAACCTCAGAGAAATCAGGAAAGAAAGAACGCGGAATCCAGAAATTGTTAAAATGCGTCAGAAAATTTGACCGTTGTTTAAAAAGTAACTTAAAACATTAAAAAAAGATAAAACCATAAGACTAGAAAGCAGCCGGGTGATGGGAGAGAGTATTCAAAGATCCTTGAAGTATGCTAGGTTCTTGTGGTTTGGGGGAGAATAATGGAAATAACTTTTGGCTATGTTAGAAAGAAAGTTGTGTAGTTAAATATGTATGTCTCATTGTGTGGTTAAATATGTATGTATTTACCAAAAGAATTTGGTAAATTTGGACTTACTTTACAAATTGATTTCACCGTGGTAATTATTTCTCAGTACATGGAATAAATTATCACTTACACCTTAAACTCATAGAATGTTATATGTCAATAATATCTCAGTAAAGCTGGAAAAATGTGTTATAAATTTTAAAAAGTGGGAAGCTAAGCAGGGTCGGGCCTGATTAGGACTTGGATGGGAGACCACCTAGGAAGACCAGGTGCTGTAGGCGTAAAAAAATTTTTTAAAAAAAGGGCTCGTAAGCTGACAAGGTCCTTGCAATCTGTAAGGTCAACCAAGGGTTGCCTCGCCTGAAAAATAAATAAATAAATAATTTTAAAAAGCTCTGAATTTTTAAAAAGCACCAGGAAAACTAAAAAATCTCATAAAAATTTGAGCAGTTGTTATAGCTGGGTAGTGAGATTATGTTTTACTTTTAATATTTGCCTAAACTTTTCCAAAACTTATAAAGATCTATTTAAAAATCAATACATTAAGCTAGAACAAACAAGCGAAAACCGTAGCAAAGAACTGCTATAACAACTTGCCTGCTTGGAACAGCAAGCCCCTTTCTCTGTCCCCCTGAACTTCTTTCTCTTCCCACAAATGCTGGGCCAAGACAAAATGGCCATATTTAATATGCAAATGCTGCAGGTCACCCCTCCAATGGCAGCTGTCCCAGCAGAAAAGCCTTTTCTGGCTCCATTAAATTGCTTGGCTCGTTTCCTTCTCTCAGTGTGTAGATTACGTTTGTGCTTCTAAAAATCCTTATGAAAACACTCTTAGTCCTAGATAACAGAAAGTCCACACAACTGATCATTTTGGCAGGTTCTGTAGGCCCACTTTTAATGTCAAAATACTCCTGATGAAAAGAACATTTTTCAGATGAATAAATACACAAATCATTGCTTTGAGAACCCAAGTATCAAATCAAGAGTAATCCACTCGTTTATACATCAGTAATTCTCAAACTTTAGCATGTATCAAAATCACCTGGAGGAATTGCTACAGCCACCCCTAGAGTTTCTGATTCGGTCATTTTGGGGTGGGGACTGAGAGTATGTATTTTTTAACAAGTTCCCAGAGGACCCTGCTGCTGGCGTGACAGGTGTGGGGACCTTATTTTGAAAATCACTGTTTCAGATCTCGCTTGCTGTCAGTCATTTTAGCTCTGGTTTAGATGGCTTATTTATTTTTTTCTTTTAAATAACCTCTTTTATTTTCAACAACCTCTTTGCAACCCATGTTCTGTTCCATGAACAGATGTAATACTGTTAGCAAATCCTTCTATCACTTGCTTTTCCCTTGGATGTTGAGAGAAGAGCTCATAGGATTTTGATATCAGGTTGTTGAGATATAGAGTTTACCAATGAAACTGTCAAAGATCGCCACTGTATCTTTTTAGTATCAAAGATTGCTACTCTATCTTTTTTAGCGAAGATTGCTACTGTATCTTTTCAGTGTCAAAATTGTTGCTGTATCTGTTTTCTCATCTGCAGCAGAGAATTTAGGCTTCTTATTTGGACACGTGCCAGAGGTAATTTTAAAATTACATAGAAATTACACACACACACACACACACACACACACACACACGAGCAATGGAGAAAAAGAAAAAACACAGGCTGGAATGGAATTCTGGGGTATTGTAATTAACAACAGGAGTGTGTGTGTGAGGAAGAGTGTGGAGTAGGTGATAGAATTTTTAAACGGGGAGCATGATAGCTGAAAGGTGGAAACAGCCCAACAGATGGATGGATAAACAAAGTGGTATATACATACAATGGAATATTACTCAGCCATGAAAAAGACCGAAATGCTGACACATGCTGCAACATGGAGGAACCTCAGGAACCTCGTGCTAAGTGAGAGAAGCCAGGCACAAAAGATCACATATTTTATGATGCCATTTACACAAAAGATCCAGAACAAAGATTGGAGGTTGCCAGGGACTGGAGGGAGAGGTGACTAGAGAGTGACTGCTCACTGGATGTGGGACTTCACCGCAAAGGGTTGGCAGTGTCTTGGGACGAGCTGGAGGAGGTGATTGTAAAGCAGTGTGAATGTACTAGATATCACTGAAGTACTCACTTTAAAATGGTTAATTTTGTTACATGAATTTCACCTCGACAAAAATTTTAAAGAGGGAAATTCGTCAAAACTTCAAACTCTACTTCTCTTAGATTTTTATGTACTTTATATCTGCCTTTCTCTTCAATTGTGTCCTAAAGAAAATTCACATTTAATTTGGATACTAAGCAAGGAGAGGTCCTGGATTGACCTCCAAATCTTATGCATTATATCAGTCTTCAATAAAATAGCCCTAATAACAGTGGGAATAATAAAGTCACCCTGTGAGTCAGTGACAGAACTGGGAATGGATCCCAAGGAGCATTACCTTTTAGTCTCTTCTAAATTCCGTTGATACCTCTCCATGTCCCTGAAACTCCTGACATAATCAAAGATGACTTGTCAATGATGTCATCCAGGAGAAAGAGCTCAGTGGAGACTTGAACATAGGTTACAGAGCGCCACATCCTCTGGAGCCTGCTGCATCCAGATCTGACTTTGCCCTTGGCAAATTGTGAAGCAACATAAAATTGGGGCTGCCCTGAAATCACCACATATCCTATGACCTCTCTGGGGCCCTCCCTTCTTTCCTAGGCACCTGGAGAGAGCTCCAACCCCTCAACACCCCCTTTTTCTTATCCTTCCATCTATAGCAGTATTTACAAAAGGAGTTGACATCCTTTTTTCCCTGAGAGTGAGTTTTACATAAGTATCTCTGACTCATATTCTTGGAGATAACTCACTCTAATACTGGCCATTTTTGCAGAGGTGCTGGGTGTTCTCAGGATCTGCATGGTGTGCTTCAGGAGCGAGTGCACTGGAGTAATTCACTATTGCAGATCAATGTCAAGTGTGTTTGACGTCTAGGTACCACAGAGGAGAAGTAGTGAATACTACAGTCAGGGCGGCCTGGCAAGTAAACTGACTTTCAATGGATTTAACTGTAGAAAATTATAAGAATATAAAAGTGATTAGGATTCTAGCTTTAGCTTTGCCCAGAGGTCAATTGTGAGGTTTCTATACCTAAAAGGATAAAAACAAAAACAAAAACGCTTGACTCAATGGTCCAGTTGGGGCTAGTTCCTTTTTAACTAAGCATAGTTTGTCCTCACAAAGTTTATGAGTCATTTCTACACTCTCCTCCCCACACCACGTGGTACCCATCTATAATAGCATAACATGCACGCACGTTGTCCCTGCTTATTAAGTTCACGAAGATGTGGCACCAGGTAATGGCCATTTTTGAAAATCTCTGTAATAATCAGTCAAACAATACCTCTGTGCTTACCAATAATCCAGTTTTAGCCCCTCATTTTGTTGGCCCAGACTTTTTTTGCAACTTCGAAAGCATTACTTATTATCCACTTTCAAGGATGCATACTCATTTCCCAGTTGCTTATTACTCCATTTACCCCTGCCCCCCCCCCACTTTCTAGGAACATGGGGTGTTATCAGAGTCAGGTGATGCAGTTAGTGAGTATTGTGAACTGCTGGTCAACCTTGGAGCTTTGCCAGCTGCTGGGTGCCTCTTGGGGACTTCAGCTTGCTTTTTGCACTGCCCACGCCTGTCTGTTGGCTCATAGTTGCATACCAAAGAACCAGAAGTTGGAACAAAAATATTTAGGCCTAGATCTCACTCTGAATTTTCACGTGTTTTAAATGCAGACTAATAAAATCTACAAGAGATATCGGCCAAGCATGGTCTAAGGAGGCCTCTTTGGAATTCTTATTATTTCAACGGAACGTACAATACTCTTCCGTCTCTTTTCCGAACATTTTGGTTTCCCGGGTTTTCACTGAATATTCGGCACTAATTTTTATAAATCCCCCTTGGGGGTGGGACTACATTTTTTTCCCCTTTCTTATTTTTGATGTATATTTTTTCCATTTGGTGTTCAATCTTTTGGAGGAGGTTCTTTGGTCTTTGGGAAAATTACTTTTGGGGTAGATGCCAAAACTTGGGGTGACTTTGAAGTCCAGACAGCAGCAAACTAAACAGGGTTACAACCCTTTTGATGTTATTTTTGTGCGAGTGTCACTTATATTCAGTGCACCTGGGCAGGCTCGGGAAATCTTTGGAAAATCTTTGGAAATCAGACTGAGCCTAGTGAGTAAGTTAACTCAACAACAGTGCACAGGTAAACTCAACATGCTTTTTATTACACTGGAATGAACATTTGTAAATACGCTTTAAAATTTTCAAAATAGCATGGGTTATAAAGGTGAAGTAAGTTATTTTTAAATCTCCTTTTTAATTTTATTTTTAAATAACAGTTGACGTACAGTATTATATTGGTTTCAGATGTACAACATAGTGATTAGACATTGATATAACTTAGGAAGTGATCACCCTGATAAGTCTAGTACCCACGTGACTCTATACATAGTTATTCCAATATTATTGATTATATTTCCCATGCTGTACTTAACACCTCTGTGACTGTTTTCATAACTGGCAATTTGCACATAAGTCCTTCCGCTTTTCCACCCCGCCCTCCAACCCCCTCCTGTCTGCCAACCATCAATTTGTTCTCTGTATCTACGAGTTTCTGTTTTATTTGCTCATTTATTTTATTATTTAGATTCCACATAAAAGTGAACTCAGGTGGCATTTGTCGTTCTCTGTCTGACTTATTTTATTTAGCATAATGTCCTCTAGGTCCATCCATGTTGCCGCACATGGCAAGATTTCTCTTCTTCTGGCTGAGTCACATTCCATTGCATATATGTACCACAGCTTCTTCATCCACTCGTCTATCAGTGGGCGCTTAGGTGGCTTCCACAGCTTAGTTATTGTAAATAATGCTGCGGTGAACCTAGGGCTAAATATAGCATTTCAAATTAGTGTTCTGGATTTTCTCAGATGAGTACCCGGAAGTGGAATGGCCGGGTCATGTGGTGATTCTATTTCTAACCTTTCGAGGACCCTCCAGTCTGCTCTCCCCAGAAGGTGAGGGAAGAATAATTCAACAGGGAGACAGAAGGCGCCATGTCTTTTAGGACTGAGCGTGGAATTCACAGACCGTCAGTTCTGCGGCATCGTCTCAGTCCCTCAGGCCAGCCCCCTTCATATGTGTGTGGAGGGGGTACATACGGTGGGAAGGCCAGGAGGCAGTAATCGCCAGGGCCCTCTTGGGGACTGGCCATCACACCTGGATCTGCCTGGGATCAGGTGGAATCTTGGGGGAGCTGGTAAGGCCTTTGTTTTTTGTGGCCTCTCTGTCAGCTATAGACTTGCCTGCTTCCGAGGGACAATACCTAGCGATGTCTCCCTGGCTGGCCGCCGGCTTTGTTTGTAAGCCTTTGAAAAGTTCTCCTGTGGCTGGACTCCAACTTTAAAAGTCCCAGGAAGGAAAGCGTGGCAGAGTTAGGAAGGTCAACAATTATCTGGTCTGATTTCTTCTTTTCGCAATAAGGAGCCATCATTGACGAGACAAAGCTAAGAGAGTTCTCAGGCGTCATTGACAAGACAAAGCTAAGAGAGTTCTCAGGCGTCATTGACAAGACAAAGCTAAGAGAGTTCTCAGGCGGGGAATTTCCTTTTGTGACTTGGGTCACTAAGAACCAGAAGGTCGAGCATTTAAGAATGACCTTCACGGCTTCCTGCCCTACTTTAAGGCTTTGCCGTCTGCAGCGTTGCACCCTCCCCTGCTTAGGCCCTCGTGGTCTGGAAGAACGAACAGAGAATCAGTTTTGAATAAGTAGATGGGAGAATCTTTTACGGCCGTTGATGCCAGGAATGTAGAGATGGTGAAGGACTAGAGGGAGGTTGAGGGTACTTTTCTCCCTCAGTTCAGCCAACTACATGCCACCCCCACCCCCCAGTTTGGCAGGATGTGAGCCATGCCAGGCACTGGAGGGGTAAGCGGACCCAACCTCCCCTGCTCAGATCTACCCTCCCCAGCAAACCACTGTCTTCTCTCACAAAGGACCACGGAATTCCCTGCTCCTTACTCTGGCGGCTGTCCCCATGCTCAGAACTTCCTGCAGGGTCAACCAAAGGGAAACGGAAGTCATTCCTTTAGGCTTGAACCGACCGTGAGTGGAAAACTAAAAGATTAACAATCCTATTTCTTGGGAGGACAGAGAGAGAGCAAAGACTC
This sequence comes from Pteropus medius, assembly GCF_902729225.1. Lineage (NCBI taxonomy): Eukaryota > Metazoa > Chordata > Mammalia > Chiroptera > Pteropodidae > Pteropus > Pteropus medius. The sequence goes on from NW_024340849.1 coordinate 10,060,607, forward strand.
GAGAGCTAAGAAGGCCTTTGAGGCTTTGTTTTTCAGAGTGGTGTTTATTTTTGGACTGGGCCTTTCCCCTCAGGCTGTGTCTTGTAATTATACATATTAACGCTGCACCAAATGCCAAAAACACTCACCTCACAGATAACCTGCAGCTCTCCTCTCTGCTGCACAATCTACTGACGAATGACGAACTGTATCTTCTGTGTAGGCCAATCCCGGGGAAGAGCCATGGAATTGCTTGTGTGGATGATTTGTACCTGGAATTCATTAACCTGATCTCTCCTTCAATATCTAAGCGATACAGATATTTTTCATCATGTTTTGCTGGCATTTTCCCGTCCATTTGGACATGGGCCAGAGGTAACCCCTCTCATAACTGAAAATCCGACTTGAAATAATGTAGACTTGCATCGTTTTTAGCCGTTTGGCAAAGTGGCTTGAAAAATGTGAGCACTTGAAGATTTAAAACTGTTGGCACTAATAGGATCTTATTTCCAGGAACACTTTCAGGCTTTTGATTTTGTTGTTCTGCTTAAATTATACCAGATATGAGCCATGTTTCTAAGAGTGTTTCTAAGGTGGGGTCTGAGACTGGTGTGTGTGT
>NW_024340849.1:10061215-10194226 GCF_902729225.1 Pteropus medius
TATTTTATGATGCCATTTACACAAAAGATCCAGAACAAAGATTGGAGGTTGCCAGGGACTGGAGGGAGAGGTGACTAGAGAGTGACTGCTCACTGGATGTGGGACTTCACCGCAAAGGGTTGGCAGTGTCTTGGGACGAGCTGGAGGAGGTGATTGTAAAGCAGTGTGAATGTACTAGATATCACTGAAGTACTCACTTTAAAATGGTTAATTTTGTTACATGAATTTCACCTCGACAAAAATTTTAAAGAGGGAAATTCGTCAAAACTTCAAACTCTACTTCTCTTAGATTTTTATGTACTTTATATCTGCCTTTCTCTTCAATTGTGTCCTAAAGAAAATTCACATTTAATTTGGATACTAAGCAAGGAGAGGTCCTGGATTGACCTCCAAATCTTATGCATTATATCAGTCTTCAATAAAATAGCCCTAATAACAGTGGGAATAATAAAGTCACCCTGTGAGTCAGTGACAGAACTGGGAATGGATCCCAAGGAGCATTACCTTTTAGTCTCTTCTAAATTCCGTTGATACCTCTCCATGTCCCTGAAACTCCTGACATAATCGAAGATGACTTGTCAATGATGTCATCCAGGAGAAAGAGCTCAGTGGAGACTTGAACATAGGTTACAGAGCGCCACATCCTCTGGAGCCTGCTGCATCCAGATCCGACTTTGCCCTTGGCAAATTGTGAAGCAACATAAAATTTGGGCTGCCCTGAAATCACTACATATCCTATGACCTCTCTGGGGCCCTCCCTTCTTTCCTAGGCACCTGGAGAGAGCTCCAACCCCTCAACACCCCCTTTTTCTTATCCTTCCATCTATAGCAGTATTTACAAAAGGAGTTGACATCCTTTTTTCCCTGAGAGTGAGTTTTACATAAGTATCTCTGACTCATATTCTTGGAGATAACTCACTCTAATACTGGCCATTTTTGCAGAGGTGCTGGGTGTTCTCAGGATCTGCATGGTGTGCTTCAGGAGCGAGTGCACTGGAGTAATTCACTATTGCAGATCAATGTCAAGTGTGTTTGACGTCTAGGTACCACAGAGGAGAAGTAGTGAATACTACAGTCAGGGCGGCCTGGCAAGTAAACTGACTTTCAATGGATTTAACTGTAGAAAATTATAAGAATATAAAAGTGATTAGGATTCTAGCTTTAGCTTTGCCCAGAGGTCAATTGTGAGGTTTCTATACCTAAAAGGATAAAAACAAAAACAAAAACGCTTGACTCAATGGTCCAGTTGGGGCTAGTTCCTTTTTAACTAAACATAGTTTGTCCTCACAAAGTTTATGAGTCATTTCTACACTCTCCTCCCCACACCGCGTGGTACCCATCTATAATAGCATAACATGCACGCACTTTGTCCCTGCTTATTAAGTTCACGAAGATGCGGTACCAGGTAATGGCCATTTTTGAAAATCTCTGTAATAATCAGTAAAACAATACCTCTGTGCTTACCAATAATCCAGTTTTAGCCCCTCATTTTGTTGGCCCAGACTTTTTTTGCAACTTCAAAAGCATTACTTATTATCCACTTTCAAGGATGCATACTCATTTCCCAGTTGCTTATTACTCCATTTACCCCTGCCCCCCCCCCACTTTCTAGGAACATGGGGTGTTATCAGAGTCAGGTGATGCAGTTAGTGAGTATTGTGAACTGCTGGTCAACCTTGGAGCTTTGCCAGCTGCTGGGTGCCTCTTGGGGACTTCAGCTTGCTTTTTGCACTGCCCATGCCTGTCTGTTGGCTCATAGTTGCATACCAAAGAACCGGAAGTTGGAACAAAAATATTTAGGCCTAGATCTCACTCTGAATTTTCACGTGTTTTAAATGCAGACTAATAAAATCTACAAGAGATATCGGCCAAGCATGGTCTAAGGAGGCCTCTTTGGAATTCTTATTATTTCAACGGAACGTACAATACTCTTCCGTCTCTTTTCCGAACATTTTGGTTTCCCGGGTTTTCACTGAATATTCGGCACTAATTTTTATAAATCCCCCTTGGGGGTGGGACTACATTTTTTTCCCCTTTCTTATTTTTGATGTATATTTTTTCCATTTGGTGTTCAATCTTTTGGAGGAGGTTCTTTGGTCTTTGGGAAAATTACTTTTGGGGTAGATGCCAAAACTTGGGGTGACTTTGAAGTCCAGACAGCAGCAAACTAAACAGGGTTACAACCCTTTTGATGTTATTTTTGTGCGAGTGTCACTTATATTCAGTGCACCTGGGCAGGCTCGGGAACTCTTTGGAAAATCTTTGGAAATCAGACTAAGCCTAGTGAGTAAGTTAACTCAACAACAGTGCACAGATAAACTCAACATGCTTTTTATTACACTGGAATGAACATTTGTAAATATGCTTTAAAATTTTCAAAATAGCATGGGTTACAAGGGTGAAGTAAGTCATTTTTAAATCTCCTTTTTAATTTTATTTTTAAATAACAGTTGACATACAGTATTATATTGGTTTCAGATGTACAACATAGTGATTAGACATTGATATAACTTAGGAAGTGATCACCCTGATAAGTCTAGTACCCACGTGACTCTATACATAGTTATTCCAATATTATCGATTATATTTCCCGTGCTGTACTTAACACCTCTGTGACTGTTTTCATAACTGGCAATTTGCACATAAGTCCTTCCGCTTTTCCGCCCCTCCCTCCAACCCCCTCCTGTCTGCCAACCATCAATTTGTTCTCTGTATCTACGAGTTTCTGTTTTATTTGCTCATTTATTTTATTATTTAGATTCCACATAAAAGTGAACTCAGGTGGCATTTGTCGTTCTCTGTCTGACTTATTTTATTTAGCATAATGTCCTCTAGGTCCATCCATGTTGCCGCACATGGCAAGATTTCTCTTCTTCTGGCTGAGTCACATTCCATTGCATATATGTACCACAGCTTCTTCATCCACTCGTCTATCAGTGGGCGCTTGGGTGGCTTCCATAGCTTAGTTATTGTAAATAATGCTGCGGTGAACCTAGGGCTAAATATAGCATTTCGAATTAGTGTTTTGGCTTTTCTCAGATGAGTACCCGGAAGTGGAATGGCCGGGTCATGTGGTGGTTCTATTTCTAAACTTTCGAGGACCCTCCAGTCTGCTCTCCCCAGAAGGTGAGGGAAGAATAATTCAACAGGGAGACAGAAGGCGCCATGTCTTTTAGGACCGAGCGTGGAAGTCACAGACCGTCAGTTCTGCGGCATCGTCTCAGTCCCTCAGGCCAGCCTCCTTCATATGTGTGTGGAGGGGGTACATACGGTGGGAAGGCCAGGAGGCAGTAATCGCCGGGGCCCTCTTGGGGACTGGCCATCACACCTGGATCTGCCTGGGATCAGGTGGAATCTTGGGGGAGTTGGTAAGGCCTTTGTTTTTTGTGGCCTCTCTGTCAGCTATAGACTTGCCTGCTTCCGAGGGACAATGCCTAGCGATGTCTCCCTGGCTGGCCGCCAGCTTTGTTTGTAAGCCTTTGAAAAGTTCTCCTGTGGCTGGACTCCAACTTTAAAAGTCCCAGGAAGGAAAGCGTGGCAGAGTTAGGAAGGTCAACAATGGTCTGATTTCTTCTTTTCGTAATAAGGAACCATCATTGACAAGACAAAGCTAAGAGAGTTCTCAGGCGGGGAATTTCCTTTCGTGACTTGGGTCACTAAGAACCAGAAGGTCGAGCATTTAAGAATGACCTTCACGGCTTCCTGCCCTACTTTAAGGCTTTGCCATCTGCAGCGTTGCACCTTCCCCTGCTTAGGCCCTCGTGGTCTGGAAGAATGAACAGAGAATCAGTTTTGAATAAGTAGATGGGAGAATCTTTTACGGCCGTTGATGCCAGGAATGTAGAGATGGTGAAGGACTAGAGGGAGGTTGAGGGTACTTTTCTCCCTCAGTTCAGCCAACTACATGCCTCCCCCATCCCCCAGTTTGGCAGGATGTGAGCCATGCCAGGCACTGGAGGGGTAAGTGGACCCAACCTCCCCTGCTCAGATCCACCCTCCCCAGGCCCTCGCTGTCAGATTCCCAAACCACTGTCTTCTCTCACAAAGGACCACGGAATTCCCTGCTCCTTACTCTGGCGGCTGTCCCCATGCTCAGAACTTCCTGCAGGGTCAACCAAAGGGAAACGGAAGTCATTCCTTTAGGCTTGAACCGACCGTGAGTGGAAAACTAAAAGATTAACAATCCTATTTCTTGGGAGGACAGAGAGAGAGCAAAGACTCGAGAGCTAAGAAGGCCTTTGAGGCTTTGTTTTTCAGAGTGGTGTTTATTTTTGGACTGGGCCTTTCCCCTCAGGCTGTGTCTTGTAATTATACATATTAACTAACGCTGCACCAAATGCCAAAAACACTCACCTCACAGATAACCTGCAGCTCTCCTCTCTGCTGCACAATCTACTGACGAATGACGAACTGTATCTTCTGTGTAGGCCAATCCCGGGGAAGAGCCATGGAATTGCTTGTGTGGATGATTTGTACCTGGAATTCATTAACCTGATCTCCCCTTCAATATCTAAGCGATACAGATATTTTTCACCATGTTTTGCTGCCATTTTCCCGTCCATTTGGACATGGGCCAGAGGTAACCCCTCTCATAAAGAACTGAAAATCCGACTTGAAATAATGTAGACTTGCATCGTTTTTAGCCGTTTGGCAAAGTGGCTTGAAAAATGTGAGCACTTGAAGATTTAAAACTGTTGGCACTAATAGGATCTTATTTCCAGGAACACTTTCAGGCTTTTGATTTTGTTGTTCTGCTTAAATTATACCAGATATGAGCCATGTTTCTAAGAGTGTTTCCTAAGGTGGGGTCTGAGACTGGTGTGTGTGTGTGTGTGTGTGTGTGTGTGTGAGAGAGATGAGAGCTTGGTGAGAGAGAGAGAGAGAGAGAGAGAGAGAGAGAGAGGAAAGGAGGGAGAGTGAGAGAAGAGGGAGTGAGGGAGGAGGAGGAAGGACTTAGTTGATACCAGCCCCAGAGGGAAATCTTAGAGTCAGTTGGCAGTATTTTCAGAGCGTCGAAGAATTAGGTGAGGGTTTGTTGAAAAGTCAGAAAAGCTTGTAGGAAGGAAAAGCAGAGTGAACAGTGAGAGGTTAAGAAATATTGTCCAACAATACAGGGAAGGAAATACTTTTACTAACAGTAGGGGCCTCAGACAATCTGCTTGGGGGTCAAGAGTCCCTGACAGAAAGAGACTGGAGAATGTCACTTTCCAGAAGAGAGGCCACTGGCTTAGAGTGGAAAATGGCCCCGAAGCTACTTCTGAGGCGTGGCCCTGTGAGGTTATGTGCTGTACTTACTCCATCCCTGCCAATTTCAGGACAATGTCCAAGGAGTCCCTATAGCAGAGGATGCACTGCATGCTCAGCAAACACCTCTCAGCTTTTCTCTAATCCAGCTGGACCACGAGGAAGCCCTGAGAAACCTCGATAAGCTGAGCAAGTCAGGTCACATTCACGATAGGTTTCAGGGAGGACACAACAAAGGCTCAGGCAAGTGAAAAAGTCTAGGGTTCCGTTTCAGAACCAAGAGAGGGAGGGGTCCATGTAAGCCAATGCATCCCCCACCCCCCAAATGATAGTAGAAAGCAAACATGACAATTCTTGCCTCATCCTAGATTAAAAAAACCCAACTCTGGAAAAGTGAAATTACCTTTTGTTTACTGTGTAACTACTTCGTGAATATAATTTTGATCTTTCTACTGGGTTTTAAGGACTTTATAAAAGTAAACATGTCACAGAAAGATGTGTTCACGGATTCCCGGTCAAGAAACAGCCTTGCACCAGGTGCCCCGCAACCTGTGGCTTTCGTCACCACGGACAGTGAGACTTGAAGAATCTGAGCAGTTATCTCCGCCCTACCCACACAGATCGGCATGGCTGGGATAGCGAGTGACTAAATTATGGGAAAACAGGGAAATTTTAGAGATCCTCTGATTTCAGGAGTAGGTGAAGTGAAGATTTTTGGAGAGGAGAAATAATTTACAGGACATTAAGTTCCAGGGCTGGTCTGATGTGTATGGTGGCTCTTTTGCCCTAAACTCTCTTCCCTTGCTGTGTGCTAAATGTGTTGATTCACTAAAAATCCCAGTGTTAAGGGATTGTTTGGGAAAAGATGAGTCTTTTGGAGGAATGATGTTGCAAGATATTAGTCATTCACATGTTAGCGTGAATTAGTTTATGCAGATTGCTTTTCTCCTCTTACAGCTGATGTTGGTTGTACTGAGGCAACGGACTTTTGACGTGAAAGCACCTGAAATGCAGTTGGGTGACTGTGGAGCTTGGGGCACTTTGAAGGGCTGAGACAGCCCTGGGTGGGATGCTGCAGTAGGAGCTAGAGAAGAGCTCAAGACCCTGGAAAGTAAGAATCAAGGGAACTTGCCAGAAAGGACAGGCCCGAGAAACTTCTCCAGGCCATAATGTAGTTGGAATACAGAAATAATAGTATAGGTCTGAGGATGGATTTTCTAAGGTATTTACCTTAGCAGATGTTACAATGAGAACGTTTACTTCGGATAAACTACATTTAGAAGATTCTTTGGTGCAAGACTTCTCTGAGCCTTTAATACACTAAAGAGCATCTTGAATATCCAAAAGGGCGCTGTGGTAGCAGTGTTTGACAAGTTTATTTCACCAAACATTTGAAGAGTGTCTTGTGGGACGAGTGTTCAACAGGACACATTTTGGGGGAATGGACTTATTGTTTATTCAAAACAACATCAACGATCTTGGGCAGCAGTTTCACCTGACAGAGAGGCCGCCCTCACCGGCCTTTTCACCGGCCTCCTCAGGGACCACAGAGCATTCAGCCTAAACTCTCCGTAAGCTGTGGATGGAGTGTCAGCTGCGTGGCCCACGTGGCTATGTGCAAGGTCACCATTCCCTTACCATCTATCAACAAGAGAGAGTGGATATTTCTAGGTGGTGTGAATGAGGATGATTCTGGACAGTCAAGCCCTTCGGTGTGTAGGTGGGTTATTGCTAACCACGACCTCTCTCCTGGTATAGACTGCCCAAAACCCTGCCTGCTTTTCATTCCTCTGAACACTTACAGTCTCTAAAAGCTCAAACATTTAGTTACCTTTCTGTCCCATAATAGTTCTCATGACAGTAGCAGTGGGCCAGAGCTATCTAGTTGTTAGAATAACAATCTTGGGGATCCAGGGCAGGTACTGTTTTGGAGGTAGACAGTGGGGATGCATTCCTCATTTCCAACAATTGCTTTAAAACGAAGTTTCAAAAGCGGAGGATTGTGTGTATCTAAGAGACAGCCTCGGGGCAGTTGGATGGAGCCCAGCTTTTGCTGAGACTGGGGAGAATGTGCAGCCTCAAAGACTCATGGTCCATCCTGCTGGCCTCCTGTGTCTGGTAAGCTCATGGGAGGTAAAAGGCTTCTGGTTGAGGGGTGCAGACTTGCTGAAGCTCCTGGGAAGGGGTAAAGAAAGTCCCTGGAGGCTGGGACAAGATGCAAATTGAGTTCTCTTATAGTGAACGGACTTGGCCCCAGGTTATAAGCAGCCCACACTCTGATTTTAATAAGCTGGAGGGTTGGTGCTGCTTCCTAATGAGCAGACTTAAAGGAAATGAGACCAACTGAGTTTTAGTTCATTTGTTGTATAGCAGAAAACATGCCGATTAGTGATCATAATAGCAGCAGGAAATGTCTTGGAACCAAGTGACAAGTTAAAAGAAAGGATTTGGGAATCAGACTAGTTCTCCAGCCTGCTTTTGAGCAGATAGAATTTCTGTCCACACAACAGTGTGTGAACCCGTCTCTGATCAAGAAAGAGGGGACTGACTGGTCAAGGCCATGCCGCCTCCAGACAGTGTTGAGTAAAGTTCCTCCTTTTTCAGAGGGGCTAGTTCACGTCGAAAGCCACTGAGAATATTATCATTTTCATACCCAGCAGCATGAGAGAATGAGAGAATGTTTGGGGAAACTCAGCAGGCATCCTCTAGATGAAATAAAAATTCACATGTGTCCATGCAAATGCCCCATGTCTGTCATATTTAAGCATATATAGCAGAGACAATAAACGTCACGAGTCCTCACATTTTCTTGGGTAAATGCAAAAAGAATTGGCTAACGGCGTTGAAGAAGCTGAAGTACAGTACCATTGAGGGCTGGGCTGAATTTAATGTAGCTCCCGTGTGCGGATAGGGTCGATCACTGCAGGACCAACTAGTCAAGTTGAATGGACTGGTGGTGGTGGTGGGGGGTTATCTTCAAGAACCTGGAAGACCACACTCAGTGTCACCGCCCCTTCCAGCATCCATGGAGATGTGGTGAGTGATGCTCCCAACAATGCTGCAGTTGGCTGATGGGAAAATAATGGATACACAATCACAGTATTTGGTAAACCTTAAGAAATGAGGACATGAATTGGAAATGCGATTCTATAATGTTTTCTCAGGTATGAATTTGCTAAATGACCTTGACTTCTGTTTGTTTTTTTTCACCTGAGAAATGGGAATATAACTCCGCTTTGACTTTCAAAGATGCCATAAGAGCTGAGAAACTACAAGAATATAGATCATGTTTACAAATATAAAACTCTGATAGAAATGCAGAATAATTCGCTTGACCCCGCATAGCCTATGAACAGAATTAATGCAAACAGAGAAAGCTATTATATTTAAGTAGCAAAAAACGAGTAGAATTTCCTTTCTGTTTGGATTTTGATTTAAACCTTGTCTATGTCTGAGCATAGACAAGGACAATTATTTGGAGAGAGAAATATCGTTTTGAAACTCATGCCCAGTGCCAGTGCTCTGAAACTGTATACCAGAGGTCAGAGAATATCGTCTGGTCCCGGGGTGCAAATGCAGATCTTTTTTTTTTTCTTTGCTACTGATCTATAGTATGAGGCAAAAGTAAAACATGGGTGATATTTCCCTCAGAGCTGTTGCAAGGCTTCCTTCCAACAGAAGGAAGAAACCAAAGGAAAAAATGCCTCTGCTCTGATTTAAAAATGTCACCCCACCAAAGCGAACGTCTGTAATCATGCTTATCTTTCAATATCGCTTTGCTTCTGGGCTCGACAAAGGACATCTTCAAATGTACCTCTTCTCTGCTAAAGCACCCCAATCCCAATGCCTAATGGGCTGATAGCATCTCTGTACTGTGACATTTACATAGCCGGAAACGCAATCACTGGGAATGCAAATCCAATGTGAGCGCATGAGTCACTGCCCTCGCCGAGGGGCGGGTGGGGGACAGCAGTCCTTCAGCTCGCCAGGAGTAAGAGCTGCGCGGCTCCTAGTGAGAGTCAGACCTCAGCTCCAGGAGTTGGCATCGCCCTCCCGCTTCAGGTCTCATCATGCTCAGTGACTCACGACCAGGCCACCGATTAGCACACGGGTATTCAGATTAACGAAGGAAAACATGTTGCGTGAAACAGACAGTAGGGTGGGTGTGGCGTGCGCCAGGGGAGCTGCAGAGTCAGAAGCAGTGAGTGGCCTGCGGGTCAGACTGTACCAGGCCGGGTCATTTATTTCTAAATGGGAACGGCGAGAGGGACAGGGTTGCAGGGAGATGCCAAACCACGCTCGTCATCGTGATGGCAACCATCCTGCAATGTTTTCGTCACAAGGAGAAACAAATACTGTCCAGCTGGGTGAGTGAACAGAGAAGTGTGCACCTCGGCCATCTCCCAGCCTTTCTGTACAGTACACAGCAAATATGGCCAAATGGTGGGACAGCCACCCTACTGTGAGGGGCTGCAAGCGACATTGGGCCATACTGAGCCTATTCAGGGGCAGGAAATAAGGTCCCACACTTGCCCTTAGCCGTAGAGAGCGGGCTTTTTAGCCCCAACTTTATAGCTCATGTGTGGGTTTTTAAAAACTTTTAAAAATTGAAGTGTAAATTTACATACAGTGTTTTAGTCCATTCAGGCTGCTATAGCAAAATACTATAGACTAGGAGGCTTATAAACAAGGGAAAGTTCTGGCTGACAGTTCCAAAATCAAGGCACCAGTATGGCTGCATTCTGGTGAGAGCCTCTTCTGGGGTCGGAGCTGGTGCCTTGTCCCCCGTGTTCTCATGCGTGGGAGGGCTACACATCTCTGTGGGGGTCTCTCTCACAGGAGCACTAATCCGTTCATGAGGGCTCCAGCCTCAGGACCTAATCACTTCCCAAACACCCCACTCCTGGTGTAACCATCCTCCTTGGAGGTTAGGATTACAATATATGGATTTGGGGGTGGGGGGCAGACATTCAGACTATAGCATACAGCAAAGTTACACACAGTGAAACTTGATGCATTTTCGCATATTCACATACTCGCGTAAACAATCACTGTTGCTTTCACCCCACGAACCCTGGTCAACGATGCCACTCAGAGGCGACCTCTTTCTGATTTCTATCATCAGAGATGAATTTTGCCTGTTCTCGAGCTTCCCATAAATGGAATCTTAACGACCTATACTCCCTGCGTCTGCCTTTCCCGCTCAACATCACGTATTTGAGATGCATCCTTATTGGTCGGTGGCGTTTGAAGGACGTGCCTTTCCCGGCCTTTGGAATTTATTTCACGTTTACCGAGGTTGCCGATAAGTGTCAAGGGAAGGACATCACACTGTGTAAATTCCTTAAACTAGAGACGGAGTTCTGTGTGAAATCGTCTGACGGGGCGGTCCGAGGGGTGGTCCGAGGGACACAGCACTGCGGCCGTGCGGCCGCGGCGAGGCGAACACGCTCCTGGTTGCGGTTCTTTACCGTGTGTGCCTCTCTGCCTCCTGCTGCGGTGTAAGCGTTTCCTCCAGCCTCGCGAAGGGGGCCTTTTGTTCCCAAAGAGCCGCAGAACTGCTATTGGCTAAATTACAGGGTGGTTAAGGCTGTGATTGAAATTTAGGAGACAGTGTTCAATGTCACCTTTGATGATCTAAAATTGCACACAGGTAGCCGGGAGCTCCTCCATCACAGACAGCACGCAGAGGCTCATTTTTGGATTGTGTGCTCATAGGGTCTCGCTGCAGTGGACCAATGTTATTAACTTTGAGAAGGACGTGTGGCTCCACAGAGCAGTGTTCTCGGGAAGATTGTGACCTGGTGACCTCACACCATTGAATCTCTTCTTTTACAGAGAGTCTGAGGCTTCTCGCCTTTAAGCTGCCCAAGAATAGCAGTGCGGTTTCTTTCTTCTGCTGTTTTAGCACAGTCCTGGGGACCAGGGGCTGTGCTTCCTGACCATAACTGGGACAGGAGCTTATGGAAATGTAATGAGATGAAGGCTGCACAGAGCGAAGTTCACAGATGCTGCACAAGAAGACATGCTACGACTCCAGCAAATTGCGCAAAGGGTCTTTTGACATTTCATCACAGCAAAATAAAGATTTCCTTTTGCATAGTGGCCCCTGCAGGCCACCGGATAGCTAGTTGGCCCTCAGCTGAGTGACCTGTGCGCTCCACTGCACAGTGACCACTCAGCCCGTGGTCTGGTGCCTCTGGGCGGGGAGGCAGAGACAGCAGGCAGGGCCAACGCGCTCGGCCACACGGCCTCGTGAAAAGATGCCCTGAATGGGAGAGGAGCCCTCCTCCATGGGAGCGCCTGGTTCTTAAAACGTGGCCATTTTCTTCAGGTTTTCAATAAACCAACACGCAAAAGCATTTAGAAAAGAGAAACAAGAACAAGTTAACTTGCAAAGAGGCGAAGAGAATCGGACCTTAAAAGGACCGGCCCTGCAAGCGAAAATCCAAATAAAGGAAGAAGACCACGGGATTGCCATTTAGTTACATTTATGTTCTTTTGCTCAGGATGGAAAACAGTAGCTTTTTTACACTGTCATCACATCCACATACGTCGGCATTGTGGAAGTCAGGCACAGAGCTATATTTTGCTTAGGGAGTTCATTACTGTAGGAATTGCTCAGGCTTTTATTATCTTGTAGACCAGACACAGACAGAGTGACCCTATTATTTTTGGTTTATCTCAGGGTGCAAATTCTTTTTGTTGTTGTCGTTTCCTAACTGTGGTATGTCACATCCTTAATCATAATGGAAGCGGAGCAAAATATCAGTTTCGCTTCCGGTGTCCGTCCTTCGGTCCATTTCCTGCCCCTCAGGTACAGAGTCAACCACACTAGGTGCTTAGTGACTTCCTGACTTGATGTTTTATTAATATGATGTTTTATTTTCATTGGAGTTATGAATGTTTAATACACGAAGACCCCCTTGTACATTCAAAAAACTAGAGCAACATGATACCAAGGCTTAAGAGTTACTTCTATCTGGAAGCTTCATAAAGCCCCTAGAGGTATACATTTTATATCTTAGAAGTATTTTATTTTCCTTGTCAGTTTGTCCACTGAGATTACGAACCAAGAATGATCAAATTCACTTCTACCAGGCTCTGCCTGCAGTGACTTTAATTTTTGGATGTATGTATTATTCTAGAGAAACAGAACCAATTGGAAATTGATAGAAAACAAGATAGATGATAGATAGATAGATAGATAATTGATATAAATATATAGATAATAGATAGATGATAGATAAATAGATGATAGAAGATAATATATACATAGGATAGATAGATAGATAGATAGATAGATAGATAGATAGATAGATGGATGATAGATGGATGGATGATAGATATAAAGATATAGATAATAGATGATAGGTAGATAGATAACATATATATGTAATAGATGATAGATAGACAGACAGATAGATGATAGATTTATTACAAGGCATCAGCTCACATGATTATGGAGGATGGGAAGCCCCACGATCTGCTGTCTGCAAGCTGGATCTGGGAGAAAGCTAATGGTTTCTGAGTCCAAAGTTCTGAGACCCAGAAGCACTGGCGGGTGAGTCCTAGTAGCAGGACAGGAGAAGACGCACTCCCAGCTCCCGGACAGGCAGAGAGAGGGGAAACGCAGGTGCTCGGGGGCCGGTGAGGCCCCCCCCCCACTGGGGGAGAGTGACCCGCTTTACTCAGCCCAATCTCATCAGGAGACATCCTCATAGACACGCCCAGAAATGTTACCAAAAACCTGGCTGCCTTGTGACCCAGACAAGTTGGCACATAAGATTAACCTTCACAACGTACCAGAGTCCCGTCTCTCCCCAGCATGCCCCTGTTTGTCAGTGTCCCAGGCCTACTTCAGAGGCAGGGGTTCCACAAGCCAGAGCAGGTGGCAGGTCAGTTTGTGGGAGGACCCTGAGGCCTTGTTCCCTACAGAAAGGCGTAGTTCTTGGCCTTGTCTTTCTCAATTAGGTGAGATTTCTGGCATGATCGTGGTATAGATTTGATTTGATTTGATTTATCCAGCTGTACCCTGGTTGGAAAAAGAACACATTCTTTTTGGACCTGTGCAGATAACACCCAGGTGACGGAGTGACGGCAATCTGTAAAGGCGCCTCGAATAATACTTAACCATTGTTGCCATTGTTTTATCTTACTATTTTTTTAAATAGAATCATTATTCTTGTTTTTCCTCACGATTTATTAATTCATAATCTAAATCCAGATCTTCCATAGAATTTCCCCCGACCTCAAATCCTGAGGGTGCAGCCAGAACAAGATGCCATTTGATGAGAGTTTCATACCCTCTTTACACTTCGAGCAAGCGTAACCTGTTAATATCAGTGCTGGATGAAGGAAGAAAGTTTTCCTCATGCGCATTTAAAATAGAATGCTGGCTCTAGGGAATTAATTTGTGTTGTGCTGATCTCAGACAAAACCGTTTATTTCCATGAAGTCCTTTGCTTCTGGAGGGTGAAGTTCTGGGAACCCTGGTTTGGTCACTTGGTAGTCTCACGGAGCGTGGAGAAGGTGTCATGGCTGTGAGTCTAGTCCTTGGGATTTCAACTGCTCTCTGCTTCAGCCCTTTACAGAAGCTCTTCCCGTGTTACTCTCGGAAAACGGAATTTCTCATCTGTTCTTGCAGCAAGGACTGTTAGGAAAAGCAGAAAACGCCTGCGGATAACAAGACTCGAGGCTCTGGCTTGTTTATTATAATAACCAACAAAGTCAGAGTGCAGAGAAGTAGAGCCCTCTACAATCCATTTATAAGGATTTAGTTAATGCTTATCCCGAGAGTAAGAACACGTTATAAACAGCGAGGGCGCCGTCAAATCTCCAGAGTTTTTAATTTATCCTAGAAAGTGTTTTCTGACTGTCGTTGGTTGACAAGAGTATTTATATAGAAAATGAAAATGTCTCATTTTAAAGTTAATCTATTTATTGACAGTTATTCTGCCCATCTTTGCACATGAACATAAGTGTGTGTCTGAAAGAAAATGTCATAGTTTCCAAGATATTTATATTCCTAACATTTTATTTATATATAATGAATACAGAGAACTTTAGCTTTTTGACTTGCTGGTTTTTCATATTTCATAATAGTGTTCAGTATGCAAGATTATATCTAGTGTTTCTTATTTTAAAAGGTAGGAGATCAAATCTTTGTGATACCCAGTGGACATCTGGAAAACTCCAAAAATAATGGTGGTATAATAGATATCTCTACAGCTTTGGAGTTCTATTTTAGGTTCTCATTTTGGGACAGGTAATGTTAAAAAGAGTTATCAGAGAGACATGATGTGAGCATTAGCCATAGATACCTGCAGATAAGGAATGGTTTCAGATGATATTTCAAAGAAACCCAGCAATACATCAAAAATGATTATTTGGAGTTCTATTTCAAAACTAAAGACATTAAAATTGCTTCAAAAATGTGGCAAAAACAACAGGTTACAGAGCATTTTAGTAGGAAAGAGAACCACTGATATCTGGGCAAAAAATACCTTTTAACTCTTCCTTTTTTTTTTTTTTGTTAGGAACATCCTATGTATTCAAGGATCAGTTTATCACTTTAACAAAAAGAGACCCAATTTCTTATTGTACTCTTTTTGATTACCTTCCATGTAGCAATTTGTAGTAAAGGATGTAAAGCTTCTTTCACCCTATGAATTATTTAAAAATCAACTATCACTGAGCCAAACTTGCAGAAGTTTTTAACATTTTTTTTTGTTCAAGTTCACTATATGCAGGCATTTTATAAATCTAAGCTCTTAAGTTTATTTTTTATTTCTTTCTGTATTTGTGGTATATCTTCAAATTGTCTTCTATTACATTCTTGCATTTTTTGGCACAACCAGACAATTTTATTTAGAAAAAAACAAAATACATCTATAATCTTACATACATCTCTCTCTAATCAGATATATCTTTAAAAAAATTCTTAAAGTAGTAAGTTTGTACATCCATTTTAACCTACTAAATGATGGCAAGAGTATAGTAAAACTAGGGGTTTCAAGTGTCCAGAATGTGTACTCATAGCTTGATTTACTATTTGTTCAAAGTCTTAAAGTTAATTGGTGGGAATATAAAATGGTGCAGCCACCATGAAAAACAATTAGATTTTTTCTGAGAAAGTTAAATACAGAATTACCGTTTGACCCAACAATTTCATTCCTGGGTCTATGCTCAGAAGAGATGAAAACAGGGACTCAGACAAATACTTGTACACGAATGTTTATAACAGCACCATTCACAATAGCCAAGAAGTGGAAATGCCCGAACGTCCAGATGAATGCAAAAATGAAAAGTGGTCTATAAATACAACGGAATGGTATTCAGCTGCAGAAGTGAGTGAAGTACTGAAACATGCGGATGAAACTCAAAAACAGTACGCTAAGGTAAAGAAGCCAGACACAGAAGTTATGTATTGTGGGATTCCATGTATATGACATATCCGGAACAGGTAAACCCATCGAGGCAGAAAGCAGACCAGTGGTTGCCTCGGGCTGGGGAGAGGGAGGAAGAGAGAGTGACTGCTTAATGGGTGTGAGGTCTTCTTTTGGGTCATGAAAACCCCATCTGGTTTTGGAACTGGGTAAAGCTGATGGTTGTGCAACATTGTGAGCATATTAAATGTCATTGACTTATACACAGCAAAATGATTAATTTCATGTTACACGAATTTCACTTCCATTTAAAAAATAGGGACTTCCTATAGATATAGGATTTCATACATATGGATGATATATAGATTGTAAACATTTAATAAGATTAAACCTTTTAAAAAACATTAGTTATATTTTTATTTAGTTGAATAGTTTTACATATTTATAATAAAAACTTTCTTGACTCATAAAGCTTTAAAGCATTCAGATTATTTAGGCTTTCCATTATAAAAAAAAATTTTCCTTTGAACTAGAATATTATTTAAACTAGAATATTATTTTCTGTGTTATTATAAAATCAAGAAGAAATATAATTGCTTTGAATTAAAATTTTTACCTTGAATAAGACTATTTATTAAACTTTTAAAAAGATTTATACTTTATAAACCAAATATTAAAAATTCTTTAAATTGTGTTTGAAATTCTTGAGCATTCTTCTGTTTTTTATCTTGTAACTCACACTCAAGGCTATTAATTTATCCGAGAGCTTAACTTTTTTCTTCTTCTGTGGTATAGATTCTGCAAGCTTTTGAAGTTTTTTTTTTAAAGAACCATCACATTGAAAACATGAAAATTTGACTTTCTTCCTTTCTGGTATTACTTTTAAATTTATGTTAAACTTTAAAATTATTTTAAATTTGTATAAGTGTTTCTATCTGCCAATCAAGACAAGTGCTCTGATAAATATAAGTAAATTTATAATGTAATTTGTTCATTTTTCCCCTCTTCGATCTCACTAAACTGATTATCCACAGAGCACACAAAATAAAAGATCTTTATAACCAATTAATCTCTGAAAGTTTTTTTTGAAGAGTTTTTTCAACTCTTCTGAGATTAAAGGTGGGAGAGGAGAGAGAAGGGGTAGCCACAAATACAGAATGTGATCGATAAAATATTTAATTACCTTCATTTTTTAAGAAAAAAGAAAAAAATGGTTTTCTCACATACAGAAAGAACTAGCAGCTTAAGTTTTCTAACCTCAGCTACAGATAAAAAAGTAAACAGAACACAGAAGCTCACAGGCCTAGCCACTGTAAATCTCAAAAGGTCGCTTGTCTTTCCGATCAGCACAGCAAATTTTCTAGAGTCAGATGATCTCATAGAAAGGGAGGTATTCTTGGCTGGTGACCAGCCGCAAGCCCCGAGAGGCTCTTTGGGCCCCAGTTAATTTCACTTGGGGCCCAAGAAAATTGACTCCTTGCACAGGGCCTGAAGGTTCTCCTTGCTATGTCAAATCAGGTGAGGCTCACTGGAACCTCTCGGACTACAAACATTGATGCGGAGGCAAAACGCTGGGAAAAGGAAAAAATAGTTTTTTTCTTCACTTTCAAAGTGCAAGGGTGTCAGACTTCAAAAGGATTGATGCGCCAAATAAACACGCAACAGGTATTTAGTGGAAAAAATATTTCACAAGATTATTAAATTTAGAATACTAGCTTATGTTCATATTATATTTATTACTTTTATTTATATTAGTTTTTGTTAGTCTAGTCATGAGAGGAAAAATGATATTTCACATGATCATCATATTCTCGAAGTTTACATTATACCTATAGATATTACTATTATAAAAATCAAAGATAAAGCTCCCTCCCCCCCTTTTTTTAAAGTGAATTAAAGTTTATAGGACCTTTTCGAGTTTTTATTATCTTGTGGGCCATAACTAGGCAGGGTGTCTTTGTTATTTATGTTTTATCTCAAGGGGCAAAAATTTTCTTTTACTATTGTTTCTATATGTTATGTATATCATGCAACTACAAGGGAAAGTGGAAAAAGTGTCATTTTTGTGGATTTGACAATATGCAACGTTTCCTGGAGACTTTGGGGTCTCCTATCACATCTGTTATTGGCTGAGTCGTGTCTCCCCTAAAATCCACATGTTGCCACTCTAACCCCCGGCACCTCGGGCTGTGACTGCATTCGGAGACAGGGCCTTTACAAAGGTGATTCACTTAAAAATGAGGCTATTAAATATGATTGGTGGGAACTTGGGGGCACGGAGACGCCAGAGCTGCTCACGTGAAGGAAGGAACACAGTCAGGACACTGAGGGAGGGCAGCCGTCTGCACCGAGGAGTGTTCTCAGCAGAAGCCACCCCTGCCTGCACCTTGACCGTGGGCTTCCAGCCTCCACAACTGTGAGAGAACACCTCTCTGCTGTTCAAGCCCCCTAACCCGCAGTACTTTGTTCTGACAGCCCGAGTTGACGAATGCAACGCCTTGCAAGTCCGAAATGAGGCAGGGTGGCAGCTGGCTGTCGTGACTTGCAGCTGGACATTTGGGGGCAGTGCTTCTCAATCCTGGCCGTACATTAGAGATGCCCAGGAAGTTTTTAAAAAAACAATTCTCAGACCTCACCTCCAGAAAATCTGATTTAATTCAACTGGGGAGGGCCTGGATGTTGGCGTGTGGCTATTTAAGCTCCGCAGGTGATTCTGACACGCAGCCAGGGCTGAGGACCCCCATCCATAGCCCCAGGTTTTGCAGGGGCTGCTTTAATCTACCTCAATGCAGTCCACTTCAGCTTCTGAGTTATGGCGTTTGCCTTTTAAACTGCATCAACATACTTCCAAATCCTGCTAGAGAAATAGGAAACCAAGCTTGTGCTCCAATTTGCAAACGTAAAGTAGGGTGGTGCCCTAAGAGCAGTAGCCGGTCTCATCCTAGGAGGATGGGAAAGATAGTTTGGTTACAAGTATTTGAACTAGGAATCAAGCATTTAAAACTGTCACCCGTCGTTTCTTATCTTTTGAAAAAGGTTCTTCTGTAGGACCTTAATATTTGGTCATTGAGATCAACAAACATATTTGATTATCTACTCTGTGTGTGTGACGTACCGTGGAGTTGGCTCTGACGCCTGGCGACCTTATGAATGACTGATGTCCACCGTGTCCTGTCCTCGGCTGCCCTGATCAGCTCCTGTAGACTCACGCCTATGGCCTCTTTTCAGGAGTCAGTCCATCTCGTGTTTGGTCTTCCCCTTCCCTGCTGCCTTCTATTTTCCCAGCATTATTGTCTTTTCCAAAGCGCCCCGCCTTAGCATGGCGATTCTGCTCTATTCTGTGCTTCTATGAAGCCTGACGTCTTTCTTCTAGAAGAGGAATGGGCCTGGGAAAGCTTGGCAGCGGTATTTCTGAGACTATCCATTGAGAAAAAAATGTTCTTTGAAAACTGCATTTTGCTAACTCTGGGAAATACTGCACGCTGGAACCTCTCCTAGTGATTCATAACGCACGATAACATTTTAAGGGATCCAAGAAATCCTACATGAATTAAGTCGGCAGTTTCCAGACTTCAGTGAGCAGGAATTCCTCTCTTTCAACCTTTTCTTTTCCCTCAGATAACAGCCATCGTCATCCTGCAGAACCAGTGGCCCATGGTGTACACTTGGGCAATGCTGCATTATAGGATTTTATCTATACTATTTTTTTGGTGAGGGATGGTGGTGGAGTGGAGTAGAGATAAGTCTGATTTATTTGGGAAATAAATCCTTCCTACTAAACCATTTTAGAAGCTTCCAGGCATGATTTGGGGGGTACGGCCTGAGCTGAGGCAGGAGACGCCGCCCCTGGCACTTTGTCCGATGCTTGCATCTTGGTGCATGTTCAGTGGCCCCATGATGTGTTTAGGCCCATCTCTGCCCCTAGACCGTGAGATATGGAAGGGCGTGACGTGTGCCTGGCATATGGTAGGTAATGAGTGTTTGTCAAATGAATGAATAAATGAGTCATGTTTCTGCCGTGGTGGGGATTTTGAAGCAGTGCCACACCCCCTGCACCATCCTGGTTGTTGGCATTTGTCCTGAGAATTAACATACTTCACTTGTTCTAACAGATTATTTACATAGCGTTAGGTCCAGCTGAGGAAGAGTTTTTCCCGGCAGATGATTAGCCAAAAGCCCAGTCCCCCCAGAAAATCTAAGAGGGAGAGGTAGGCAGGCCTTTGTTTTGCTTGGGCCCCAGTTAATCTTCAGTTAGATCCTAAGAAAACTGGCTCATGGAATGTTAGTTACATCCCTACACAGGGCCCGATGGCACTTCTTTCTACATCCAATCTTGTTGCCAGCTTAAAATATTTCTCAAACATGTCTCTCCTCATTTTACAGGATGTTCATACTAACATATCAACAGCAGAACATTTTCTAAATGTTCTACTAAAATTACTTTTATCTTCTACATTGTTTAACAAATGGTTTGCAAGATTATAGATCTCATGAAACAGTAATGTCAAGAGGACAGCAATCTTATGCAAAATTCATAAGTATGGTCTAGAAGAAGTTAGCCAAGGACTTACATGCGATGATGAGTGTTGTCATTACTGCAGGTGACTACTATCAAACCATCATCTTGATACATTTGCCCAAATAATCAGTTGCTCTGAGTTAACTAGTTGCTATGCATTTTTTGAGAGCTAAGCCGTGCGCTAGAGGATAAAATAATATATAAAATAATTCCTGCCCTTGGAGAGTTTCCAGTCTAGTTAGCAAGACTAAATGTAAACAGAAGCAATAAACATATGCAAAACCAACTTGCTTCTACGTGATCGAGGCTTGATGATATATTAATGCTTAAGGCCTGAGGGCCAAAGAATGCGTTAGGAGTGGAGGTTTAATGAGGAGAGATGGAGCAGGTGAGTTTTAAAGGCTAAATGCAGGAACATTGACAGGTGAGAAACATCAACCTCTAAGAAAATAGGGACTGAACTCATGCAGTGAATAGTTTTTTTAAGTGAATTATTTAGAATAACACTTGTACCTCAAATAAAAATGTTACTTTTCAAAGATTTCCTAAAATTTGCTCATGCCTCTAATTTCGACATGGGAATGAGAGGCAATGGGGGGTCATAGGAATGTGACACCTGGTGCTATCGTATTTGATGTCCAATGAGGAATGGACGTGAAATGAGTTTAAGCTCGAGGGATTAAACTCATTTAAGATCATGGTTTCTGGACAATTGGCTAAGGGGAGGATAAGCCCCGGTTTTTAAACAAGGATTCGCAGCCCAAGCCTGCATTTCTTTCTGAAACTCACATTGACGGCAAATATTTTTCTCCAGGCCCAGGATTTAATGCACCAGAACTAGGAAACTGTTTAAGGCCTGTAACAAGGAAATTGAATCTGAGAACTCCCTAACCTTTTCAAGCCCTTGACAACTTTCTAAATTTGGTCTGTATACAGTGATATTCTTGCAGGAGAAAGCTGCATTCCCTCTGCCGCAAGGAGGTTTGAGACATTTATGGTCAATGTATTCAGGTGGAAAGTTGGTGTTTAAAAAAGAAGAGTGGCAAACACCAGAAGGTGGACCTGGTGTGGGGAGGGGCAAGAAGGGTTAGGAGGGAAGGGGAAAAAGTGTTCCTAGTTGCATTTTTATGTCCTCCCAATTCTGTTCCATGCAGGAAACCATTGGGAAAATTCAGGAAGGGTTTGTGAGCTCTAAATATATTGGCTTTTCCAAGTCATTTTATATATTGTGCGATGGCTTAAACGAATTCTCTGCAATCCTCAGCAAAGAATGTCCAACTCAGAAAAAAGAAAGAATTATTGGTGCCGTTCAATGGTAGTTGTTGAGAAATTAGAAAGGACAGATTACTGATATTCATAGTATTTTCTTTCTTTGAGGATGATCTCAAAAGTCACAGATGAAAGGACAGAGTGACTTTTAGAGACCTTTGCGTCAAGACTACTAAATCCTTAGTCAAGGCTGAGGTTCATTCAGACCTTGCAGCCACCGTAAGCCCTTCCCTGGGCTATCTCTTTGATCATCATCTGTGCTGGCAAATCTTCATCCTTTGCAGGACTATTCTAAGGATTAACAGGGATAATATTCCAAAGCACTCAGTGCAATTCTGAGCCATGAATAAATGGGAGACATCGTGGCTTTTTGTTTTGACAATTATTAAGTTTGATTTTTGCAAGCAGTCAAAAATAATTTAAAGGGAGGTGTGAAGTATAAGGAAGGTGGTTAAGCTAAGACCTGGCATTTGGAGCCCAAAGCACGAGCGAAAATGTGAGATTGTTTCACGTGGTTCACAAACTGAGAGCAAAAGGTTATATGTTACTAAAAGCTACTGGAAAAGAGAAAGCTTCAAAATATCTCAAGAGTAAGTCCCCGCATGCTCAAGGTGGCCGGCTTCGCTTGTGCGTGTATGTTCCGTGAACTTTCTGCCAGGCACAATGGGGTGTTTAAAGGAGAATCCAAAGAAGAGTCAGGGAGGGCTCTGTTGCTGGGGAGAGTGGAGGCGAGGGGTGGGGTATAACCCAGAGAGACCAAGTAACAGGATCCCAGCAGGAGGCTATGGTACTGAGCCTGCTGTTGCCAGAAGCACAGGGGTCCCTCTTGCTGCTGGCTGCTGCCCTGGAGGCTAAGAACCGCTCCTGTCCTCTGTGGATGAACCCGGGGGAACAGCCTCCAGAGGCAGCATCTCTTTTGTCTTTGGAGGGCAAGGAATGTGGGTGTTGGCCATACCTGGGTGTGGATTCTGGCCCTACCACGTATTAGCAATTGGGCAGGATATTTAGTCATTCTGAATTCACTTACTTTTCTTTAAAAATGGAGCATTTGACACATTCTTCAAAGGAGTTTCTGATTTTTATTTTTTATTAAAATTTTCAAAGAATTCACAATTAAACAGAATAGTATGTATAATAAAGTCCCATGTGTTCATAACCCTGCTTCGACACCTATTACACCTATTACTTTAAGCCCATCTTGTTTTTCCATTTTTACACATCATCCCCCACTCTAGAGTATTATAAAGTAAATCGAAGACATCCTGTCATTTAAGCCATAAATATTTCAGTCTAAAGGATAGTCTCTTTTTAAAACAATAACCGCAGGACCATAATCACACCTAAAAACATGATCAGTAATTTTGTAACATCAAGTATCAACTACCTAGGATCCAAACTTCATTAGTCTTATAATATTTTAAAGAATTGGTTCAAATTCAGAGTAAAATGTAGTCCATACATTGAAATGGATGTGTTTCTTACAGCTCTTTTAACCAAAGGTTCTCCTTCCTCATTTTATCCACTTGCTTTTTTTTCTTTTTTTTTTTTTTTTTGTATTGAGATAAATTCTTTTGCAGTTTGTCATTTATCTTTTAGAGGTTTCCCACAGTCAAGGAGTTTTATTTGTTTTTCTTGTATTTGTTTAAAAAAATTTTTTTCAGAGTTGACATTTAATATTTTATATTAGTTTCAGGCGTACAGCGTAGTGGTTAGACATTTATATAATTTACAAAGTGATCTCCCCAATTTAGTACCCACCTGGCGCTATACATAGTTATTACAATATTATTGACTGTCTTCCCTGTACTGTACTTCACATCCCTGTGACTGTTTTGTAACTATCAATTTGTACTTAATCCCTTCATCCTTTTCACCCAGCCTCCCAACCCCCCTCCCATCTGGCAACCATCAGTTGGTTCTCTGTATCCACGAGTCTGTTTTCTGTTTTGTTTGTTCCCTGGATTCCACATAAATGAAATCATCGGTATTTGTCTCTCTGCTGACTTATTTCACTTAGCACAATACCCTCTAGGTCCACCATGTTGTTACAAATGCTAAGATTTTTTTTTTTTTTTTTTTTAGCTGAGCACTCAAGGTGTTTTAAAATGCAGATATTATTATCGTTAGAGACAATCGCCATTGAGAAGATAGTAACTCTCAGTTCCCAGGAGGACAGGGCGGGGCGGGCCGCAGGGGGCGGGCCACGTGGTTGGGGGTGGGATGGTACATGGGGAAGCACCAGGGTAAGTCAGGAGGCTGGAGTGGGAAGAAAACATGGAGGAGAACCTTGATTTTGGTTTCTGTGGGAAAGTCAAGACAAGGCAGAGTAAGCAATTTAGATTTGGCTAGTTTGAATAATTTCAGCGGGCCCTGGGGCATAGGGACTGTCTCGATTTATCAAGTACTTGGCCCTGGGGTGATTAAGGCAGGGGGATATTGGCTTGGATTATAAGAGCAGACGGAGGACCTGGAGGTGTTGTTTCTGAATTGGTGGGTTCCTTGCATCTGGAAGGCATGCTCAAAGGCGAGGCCTTTACTATGTCTAGCAATTGGTTAGCACTGGGAGGGGCAGACTCTCTTGGTCTGTAAGGCTTCAGATGTCAAAAACATCAGGATTAACACAAGACTTTGTATTAACACGAGACTTTGCCTATTACATCCCCATGATGTCATTTTATATCTTTCTTTGTCCCCTATATTTGCTATAAATTGGTAATGAAATTTGGAGGCTTGATTGGATTCAAGTTCTATTTTTTGTGACTTCCATCATAAAGAATATAATACCCAATTATCTCTCCTTTTGTTATGCTAGCAGCCTTTGATGAGAGCCCTGGCTAGACTCATTATTTAATTAGGGATTGCAAAGGAGAGATATTCTAATTCTATATTCCTTCTTTATTTATTAGCTTGATACTTTTTCTATAAAGAGAAATATCTCCTCATCAACTATTTGGTAATCCAGAGATAGATTGTTCAGGAAACGTAAATGCTTGATTCTTTCCTTTCATTTACCTGTTTTCAAAAATAATGTGTTGGTGTTAGCATCCTGTGAAAGAGACCAGTGAGTCTGTTTCACAGATTTAAACATATTTGATCAGTTTCAATCCATTGTAGTTATTTTTTATTGATACTGAAGTTGTCCCATTTTTGGCCACTGGGAGCTTATTCAGGTTGGCCCCTGACTTCTTTTGACAGAATACAAGTGGTCTACCAGTCTGGGGATGAGAAGGGTTCCAGGTCTATATTATACATTTTCTGCCTCAGACCTGGAATCAGCTATATCTCCAAGAAGCCTACTTCCATTTAGGACCCATAATCTCATCACTTGTCAGTGCTCATTTTTCTGAGTTGGTCATTGTTTCTAGGTCTTATCAATGAATAGAGCAAGGAACTACATGTATAAGTCATCGGTTGACATGTTTATTAAATCTCTTTTAAATATTGATTTCCCTTCTCATTTTTGTTTAGGTAACCTCTCCTTTTAATTTGGTTGTTGGATTCATACTGATACTTCCAACTCAAATTCAGGTACCTAGATTTTTTTCCCTTTTTCAATAATATGTCTGCATCATCTTTTTTAAGACTGAAAATCCTCGTGCCCAACTCAAACCAGCATTGTTACTCATTTGCTTTACCTCAAAATACACAGACAGCAGTCTCAGAATAACAATTGCGACACTACCACCAACAATGTGATAACTTAAAACAGTTTAAGTTCTCAATAGTTCTTTTTGTCCTTAGGTTATATTTCATTAAGAGATGTTCATTTAAATTCTGTGTTTTGGTGTCATTGAACTAATCCCTCTCGGTGTGGTTATGGTGCCAGTTCATTTCCTTCATTTTGGTTTAGATTCTTAAGGACTTTTAACATTTGAATTTCCTGTGTAGTCAGTCAATGGATATTCAAAGAGGGCTTTTATCCTAGTCTTCTCCATCCTGTTTTCCTTGCTCTCATCATTTTAATTTTTGATTTATCTTTTCTTTTTCTTCCTTTTTTTTAAAAGTATAAGCAAATTTAAAAATATATAAGCAAATATTCATCCCTTTACCTCAGATAAAAGTAGTATATCAGACATGCTTTTCTCTACCTTGCTTTATTCACTTACTACATATGCTGCGGCTCACTAAATAGGAATATTTTAAATACTAAATAAAATACAAGCCCACAGACTCTTGTCGACATAAGAAACATCCAAACTTGTGGAGAATTTTAATGATTTTTTTTGAGCCAAACTGACGACAAGCTGGGAAGTAAAATCTCAACGGTTTGAGAAAACGCTCCAGAAAAATGGCAGTTTTGCAGCTTACTTTATACCTTAGAATCAAAGGAGGAGACATAAGGAGGTTCATTGGTAGTAGATTAAGGGGGGAGGAGAAAGCAAAGCAGGAAATCTCTGGGATCGGATAAAAAGTAAAATGGAGGGACACATACTTCTTTTACATGGGTGGATATAGGAAAGTTAATAATTAGCATTTACAGCACATAGAGATGGTCTGTGGGGACAAGGTGACCATGAGGGGTTCTGTGGTCTCCTGCTCTGGTGTGGCGGGCTGTGCCATGACAGGTGTGGGAAAAAAGGAATTACTCTGACATATTCCTAGGGTATGTTCCCTCAGATACAACAAGACAATAAGCAAGCTCACTTAAGGTAAAGACTTTCCTTGGTCAAGAAAACTACAGGCCCAGGATGTGACTATCTGCCATGATCTGTTTTCGGTTAGAAATCTTTATGTTCAGACCATCTTACGTAGTTACTTTCTGTCTCTGAGTTTGTAGGGCCCCGATGCTGGCCTGCCCTGAGCTTGTCAAGATAGTACGTGGCCTTTTTTTCCCGTCCACAGTCTTATTTACAATTCCCAAATTCTAAGAGTTCTGAAAACCCAAAATTGTATTATAAGCTTGCAGAAACTCATTTGGTAAAAAATCAAATCTGAACACACATAAAGATATTTATTGTCTTTATTTTTTATACTTATGTGCATTTATACTTGATACATTTTTGATGATAGAATATTTAATATATTTGATTATGGGTCTAGTCTCATAGCTTGATGGAAGTATTAAATGATATATAGTATACACGCTATATTACTATACACACCGTATTCCTTTTCTGAAACCTGAAAATTATGAATTCTGAAACATATTTGCCTCTAAGGATTTTAGACAAGGAATTTTGAACCTGTAATATATAAATGACTTGTTAATAACGTTTAGTCCCTTTCCTCCTCCCAACACCTGTTTTAGTTTTTTTTTAAAAAAGGATTCTGACTCTAAGGCTCAGCCTTTCGTTTTAGTATGACCAGGTAAATAATGTGATTCTTTCAGTGTTAAATGAATGGGAACCAGAAACTCATGGGTTTTTCTTGTATAAGCCAAGACTGGGTGGGGTTCAAAGACTTCTTCCTAGGTAAAGTGACCTCAAGGGCAAAGATTTCTGGTGAGAGACTTAGAAGACTTAAGACGAGTATTTTGAAATTTTAAGAGTAATTATGAAGCAGATGCATTTTTAAAGAAAACCCTGGCTAGAGTGTTTTCACAGAATTCCCAGACCGTGTTGGCCCCTTCTGTGTTGGAGGACCATAGAATTTTGAGGTAGAAACAATATTGGTCATTGCTGGTCAGCATCTTCCAAAACACCTGGCCATCCATGACTGGAACAAAACGCCTTTCCTGACGTTGCCTGTGCTTTTATGAGGAACCACTGCATTTATGGTGCTTACAGCCAAGTGGTTTTCAAAATTGTTACATTTTGGGAAATAACTTAGGCCCAAGTTTTTCACA
Organism: Pteropus medius; assembly: GCF_902729225.1. Lineage (NCBI taxonomy): Eukaryota > Metazoa > Chordata > Mammalia > Chiroptera > Pteropodidae > Pteropus > Pteropus medius. The sequence continues at coordinate 10,088,421 of NW_024340849.1, forward strand.
AGTGGGAAAACGGAGACCCGTCACTGTGGTGGCTGTATAACATTCACGACACTGCCTTTCCATCCTTGCGAGAGGATTATGCATCCAGTGGACTTGCACTGTTCAACAGAGTGTGAGTGGAAATGGCGTGGGCCCCTTCTGGGAAGAAGCGTTAAGGGCCAGCGTGTTATTTCCTATGTGCTCTTTCCCTCTGTCAGAAACAGCTCCATCGGCCCGGACCTGAGCGTGAGGCTGAGATGGCACAAAGCCATGACCACCCAGTGAGCGGCACATGGTGTGAGTGGGAAATAAACCTTAGCTGTCAGGAACCACTGCAGTTTGAGGGTTGTTTGTTACCACAGCATATAACATATAACCTACCTTTTACTGACTGAAACCCTTGCCTACGGTCCTGCAGCCGATGGTTAAACGTGACATGGAGCCCCAGCATCGAAGTGAAATCTTCAAGTTTATGTACTAAAGACAACAGCTGTCGTTTTGATTTTCTAAAGCTTGCTTTCCTTACCTGTTCTAATTTCTGAAATAGCTTGAAACACCTATTAAGACTCACGAAATTCTTTGAAATCCTGTGTTTATGGCACATATTAAGTACGAAAGCACCGGTATGTTTAGATAGAGTATTAACTATTGTAGATATGCTCACCATCAGACAGGAGTGAAAACAAGGAGACGGACAGATGAGTAACTAGGAAGTAGAAGAAAGATGGAAAGGAGACAAGAGGTATATTGTGATGAATGAATTTGTTTGATATTTTAAATTTACTTGCTCTGAACTGACAGGGCTTTTGAAAGAAAGGTGCTTTCATCAATTATTCTCATTTCTTTCACCAAAATAAAGAAATGAGAAAGTTTCACTTCACACACACACACACACACACACACACACACACACACAAAGAGATCAAATCAGGGATGGAATTTTGAAATCGTAGTTTTGGTATTGCATCTTTTTATTTTTACATGCTTATATGAATATGCTGAATTTGGAATTAAAGGTCCCTGTCTCTCTCTCTCTCTCTTTTCTCTCCCTCTCCCTCTTTTTTCTTCATTTTATTAAAAGAAAACCCCTAGGGCCAAGCTATCATGCTCGTATCTGAATCCATACAAGGAGTTATATTCCAAAGGCCCCTCCAGCTCAGGTAGTGACGGACTTGGATAGATTATTAAATTTTATAGCCTGTAAGTCTCCAGAGCATTTATTCTATTATCCGTGGATCTTTGAGGAAATCAATTAAGAACGGGTGATAATATAATAAAGAACCTAGGAGAACTCACCCCATCCAGAAATTCTGTTTAGTACTCCCTGTTATCAAAGAGACTTTGAGGCAGCATGTCACATGCCGGAAACATCTTGCTTCTACTGTCTATTGAAAATAGAAATTATCTCAGTAAAAAAAAGAAAAAGATGCCATCTCTAAATACCATCTATCTATCTATATATACCTCATAAATATTGAGTGTCTACTGTGTGCCAGACTTTCTAAAACTCATCTCCCCCAAAAGCAGTTTGGAATAATTTGGGGATTGGCACAAGATTCTGAATCATCTTGGACCCAGCTCATAATTATAGAACAGTGGAAGAGATTGGAATAAACCCTTGAAATGTACCAATTTGGCATGGCTTATAGACTCTCCATTTCAAGTGTAAATTGGGTGAGCAAGGAAGACCCACAGATGAGCCTCCAAGAGAAAGAGGCTCCAACCGGATGCTGGTCCAGTAGCATCTAGACTTTCGGGCGACTGAGTGTCCAGGATCAGAGGAGCAAATTCATCAGAGGCTCAGTGAACTCACTGATGCAACCTGAGAATCTTTATTACCAGGTAAAACATGTGTTTCTTTTGAAGGACGATTGCAATACAATAACTGTGATGAGCCACACTCTAATTGAGTTGGAAGGTCCAAACCATGCAACCAGTATTTTTTAAGAACACTGAGCATCTATATTTACACCCACAACCAGCATTCTATTTCACTCTCTAGTTCTGACCTAACTGTAGGAAAAAATATCCTTGATTCTATCTCGGTGTCAGTATGAATTCAGTTCTTTAGTCACTTGCAATTTGACGAGAGCAAAGTATCCTTTCTCTTCCAGGGGCTTTTCCTCACTCATAGATGTTAGAACAGGTATGAGAAAAATAAGTTCTGGCAAGTAATAACTTGCAACTGCAGCTGCTTGGGGAGAAAAAGCAAACGAGGTAAGTTCAATCCACTTCAAGGAGAAGCCTATTGGCTGTGGTATAAAGGACCAAAGGCCAGCTCTCCCCCCGCCCTAATTCAAGGTTTTGTTTGCTCTCCGTGGCAGCGTGGAAGGCACAGGGACCCTTGCCTTATGCAGAAATACTTCTAAGCTGAAGCACTGATTAACCAGAGTCAGTGGGGTTGGCTGGGCTGCTTCTTACTGTTTTGCTCACGGGTACCAAAGACAGGAAGGCTTTTTTTATGGGTCAGAGCCAAATCAGGTGGGTTTCACATATTGCTATTATAAGATCATTTGGGAAAGGAGCTAGGAAAAGAAAGATTAAAAAAAGATCAGTAATGAAACATGTCAAAATAAAGCCTCACTCTGAGACCCCCCCTGCCTCTGCCCCATCCTAATTAAGAAATATATTCCGTAGCTCCTAGGGCGAGGTGGCAGGGCCATCCATTGACGTGGTCTAAGTCCTCATAGGACAGCTATGGGCAGTCTTATATAGCATGTACATTGCTGAGGTTTGGGGTGCGGGGTGAGATAGGTAAAAACATGTGCAATTCAGGAAATGGTAATGGAAAATTACCAATGAATGATTTAGAATTTAATCAAGAACTAGAGGAAAATGGAGATTTCATGACAATGAATCACAAGAAAGAATTCTGCCACTTTCAGGTAAAAAGCCGACAGTTTTTGATTATCTGACGAGGCCAGTTGGCCATGCATGCATCCTCCGTATATTCCCTATTACCGTGAGATAAATTACTCCAAAACATGGCAAACACAAATACGTTTTATCTCACACTGTTTCTGAGGGTCAGAAATCCAGGAGTGGCCTTGCTGGTGGTTCTGGCTCAGGGTCACTCATGAAGTGACCAGAGCTGCAGTCATCTGGTCACCCCCTTGGGCTGGGGTCTGGGTGGCGTGCTTTCAAGATGACTTATTCCTGTTGCCCTTCTTGGCTGGAGGCTTGTTTCTTGCCATACCGTCTTCTCAATAAGGCCGCTCGAGTGTCTTCACAGCATGGCAGCTAGTTTCCTGAAAGACAGTGACCTGAGAGGGTGAGGAGGAGGCCACAATGCCTTTAATGACCCATTCTCAGAATTCGCACATGGTTGCTTCTGTCACATTCTCTTTGTCAGAACCAGAGTACAACTCACACTCAATGGGAAGGAAATTAGTATCCACCTTCCGAAGATAGTTGCAAAAATTGTGCATGTATTTTAAAACTGCCACAGTAATGAATCACAGGAATGAATTCTGTCACTTCGTGGCACACAGCTTACTCTTTCTGATTATCTGAATATCAACAATTTTTCATGCATTCTCCATAATTTAACCTTAGGCTGATCTTGCTTACATAAGAGAGCACTAAAGAAGAACATCCTTTTTAGGTAATAGGTGACTGGGAAATAATGAATCTGTCTGGAATTTTTAAAGAAAAAAGTTTCCCAGTTGACTCACCTGGAGATGGTTCTAGCAGAAGCCATTCAGGACCTCAGCAGACATGCTGCATCAGAACTGCACCAAGCCTACTCCAGTGTCATCAAATTTGCTTAAATACTCGTAGCTGCTTTCGTGGCGGTACCTGATTGTTTTCTTGTACCCTTGATTAATGATGGTGCCTGTTCTGCATTATGCACGTTCTGTCTGGGACTGGAAATTGAGGGAACGGGAAGGCAGGACCACACATGGAGTGTCACGTCCAGCTAAGGCAAGCCCACCTGACAGAACAGCACGGAGGAGACCCCTCGCTCTGCTGTGTGACGATCCTGGGCTGTTTGCTGGCTTACCCCCATAGGTCTTATCGTGGTAGTGCAGGCTGCCTGAGTGTCAGTGGCCAGCCTGTGTATCTCTGTTCGAGGGCTTTCTTGGAAAGCTGGACCTGATCCCTGTCACGAGCAGCCGTCAGCTAATAACTGATGGGGTTTAGTGAATCAATCCCCAGCTCCCTCACACTTATGTGGGGCACCTCTGAGGCCCGTGTCCTACACTGGCTTCCGGAGTTGCCCGAGGAGTGATCACACACAATCAGTGGGTGCCTTCTCTTCCCCTTAATTTCTGACTCCTACACTGGTGCTTCCTAGAACGACATCCCAAATAAACTAGCACTTGCCCTTGAACAAATCCTCGTGATGATCTGATTCTTAGGCAACCCAGGTTTGAATGACATGACCATTGTCTTCAAATGTCTGGATGACCGTCATGTGGAAGGATGATCAGGTTTATTATTCAGAGAGGACTTGGGACCAACCACTGGATGATGGTTATTAGATCGTGGATTTTAGTTTAGCATAAGGAAGGGTTCTGTCATAACTCGAGATGCCGATGACAGTTATTTTTATGTCAACTTGATGGGACTAAGGGATGCCCAGAGTGCTGCTAAAAATTTGTTTCTGGGTGTGGCTGTGAGGGTGTCTCCAGAAGAGATTAGCATTTGAATCATAGACTGAGAAAAAAAGACCAGCCTCAGGGATGTGGGCAGCCATCAGTCAATCCGCTGAGGGCCGGACTAGAACAAAAAGGCAGAGGAAGGGCCAATTCACTCTCTGCTTAAGCTGAGACATACAAATTCTCCTGCCCTCGGACATAGGTGCTCCTGGTTCTCAGCTTGCAGACAGCAGATCGGCAGACTGTGGGACATCTTGGACTCTATAATTGTGTGAGCCAATTCACATACATATCCTGTTAGTTCTGTTTCTCTGGAAAACCCTGACTAAAACAGTGCCTAAAAATGAAGCGATTGCCTTGGGAGGTAATAAACTCAGTGTTTATGCAGAGGCTGGTTAACTAACCACCAGGGATGTGTAATTGATACGAGGCCCAACCTAAGTGACTTTGAAAGTCAGGGGTGGGTTTACTGAATCAAGCTAATGAAGCTGAAACCTTCGGGGCGTCCTCCGCACAGGCCCCTTTCAAGGCCTAGTGCTGCGCTTGCGTGGCCGTACACGTCCGTGGACGTGCAGACCTTTGTATGACAATTAAGACTGTTGACTGTTCCCACTGCAATTTATTATTTTTTTCCCGTGGGACTTTCTTGAAACAGAATTTATCAGAATTCCAGAGTTTATCAGTGCCGTAAATGAGTACGATTCTGTGTGAAGTTACATGTTTTTTGCATCTCAGCATATCGGATTGAAGTTTGAAATATCTGACACATCTTGTCCTGACAAAGTATGGTGATGAAATAGCGTGCAAAAGTGCCACCAACACAGCAGAATCGCTTGCAAAAACAAGTGACAATGGCAAAAAAAATAAATGTTTTAGTGACAACTCCTACGCTAAGAGTAATTTGATAACAAAATATGTCACTCTTCCAATTATAAAAGCATGAAATTGCTTTTGTGCATTCTTTACTTTTAATTTTTAATACTTCTTCACAATTATTAACCAGCCAAAATTTTAAATATGACGGGAAGAAAGTGTCTGAGTGGAAACCCAAAAGGTAACCTGAAATAATCTGGTAATAGTATTTCTCAGCTTATAAAGTTTCTCATTTGAAATAAAATTCACTTTTGCACCTAATTTTGTATTTTTAATGTGCCCTTCTCAGTTTCTTTTACATAAAGAGGCTCACATATAATTGGGACCTCCCGCCGTCTGAGGTACTTTTTGATTCTGAGATTCTGAGTCATGAATTCTGCTTCTACAAGCTGAGTGGTAACCATATTCTTATCTGATTAGGCATATAATGAGATGCATGGCCTTCTTGCTCAAAAGTGCAGGGAAAATTTCCAGTCACGCTTTTCATAAAATCTTAAAATACAAAGCCAAGGCTGACGAGACCTTCTGCTATCTCTCTCTCTCTCTATGAACTTGTCCCCTTAGGGAACCATCATTTTAGTTGCCTATCCACACTTTCTATAAAGAATCTCATAAACTAAAGGGACTATAAGTATGTTATCATTTACTTATGGACTAGGGCTGCTTTCACGTGACACCTGCAGAGTTGGTATGCTAGAGACCATGTGGCCGGCAAAGCTTAGAACTTTTAGTATCTGGTTCTTTATAGGAAATGTCTGCCACCCTCTAGTCTAGAGGTCGTCTTCAAGCTGGACAAAATCAGTCTCTGGGGAAGTACGTAACATGAATATATATAGGGGGCAAATCCTTTTTCTATAAAAAAAATTTTCACAGTGAAAGGGATCTTAATTTCGCAGTAGAAATTTTTTTTAAAAAATATTGCACAGGGGAACACTGAAACTTGTGAAGTTTCTCTATATTCAGGTCAGGCTATTCGTGATGCCTGCAGAAGAAGGAAGTGATCAGGTTTAAAATTAAGGCTTTAATGGTAATTGGCATCAGGTATTAGTGTAAGTGGGAAAACCTCTAGCCTCTTTATTTAAACTGCAGCGAAGATAGAAAAAGCGTATCCTTATCCCCCAGCGCTGAGTCTGTTTCAAATGCAGGACCAGTTTGTAGATGAGGGCTTCCTCCCAGGCCACCCCGCTGAGCCGCTCTTTCCCAAACGCCCAGTTCTGTGGGCCTTTGGTAAACACCTGAGCTCAGCTGTTCCCATCTCCCCATCCAGCATCAATAGCCAGTGCTGCTCCTAGGACAGCGGGTGTGCGCGCGTCTCTGCACAGGTACCTGGGTGCCGGCGAGCTCGCGCGCATGCGCGCACGTACATAAATACACACACACACGCACGCACGCACGCACGTATGCACTGTGCTTTGACTGCAGTAAGTAACCTCACAGCTGTCTACATACTCTGTGAACTTTGATCCCTCCTGTCTTTGCTTTCGCTGTCTCCGCGCCTCTTGGGCCTGTGTAAATCTACTCGCTGGCTCCCAAAATCTAGCTGTGAAGAACAGGAAACCAAACTCCTTTGCTCCTCTGTGTGTGCGCTTTCATTCCCATGCCTTCGGGCGACCGACAAGAAATGGAAAGGGTCCAATTAGTGGTCTGCTGCCCTGCCTCTTCTGAGCTGCATTTTTAATACCTAGAGGAAAACCCGAAATTAACTGAAGGGCCGGAGTCTGCAAACCACAGGGAAGTTTTCTGACTCTTCTTCAGGCAAGAACGAAAGTCTTTTTAACTTCATCCACGATTTCCTGATAAGCAATGTCGGATCGCTGTCTGACATTGAAGTGGCATATTAAACGACTGTGGCGTGTCTGACAATTTCTTAGCTCGTTTGCGGTGGTCGCATGCGCAGGAGCCAGTGCGGGGGTGGGGGTGCGGGGCCGCCAAGGGCGTGGGTGTCTAGGTGCATGTCCCCAGGCTTGGTTCCCAACTTCGGCATTTACTGGCTTAGTGACTCAGCACAGGTTCTTTCAAGTTCTCCGAACTTCTTCTATTTCCTCATCTGTCAAGTGGGGACAATTATGCATCAATGTGTTGTTACAGGGATTAAATGAGGTAAGCAAGGTGTGACACTGATGAAAATGGCAAATGCTTAATGAACATGCTTGTTGTGGGGCGTGCCTGCAGTTAGCTGCAGATCTTCACTGGGGGGTTATGTCGCTGCATACTATCTTAGCACAAGAATGGGTTTCGATGCCATTATCAAGAATGGGATTGCGTTCGTTTCCTAGGGCGCCATACCAAATTACACAAACTGCAGGGCCCAAACAGTTCTGGAGGCTAGAAATCCCAAATCCAGGTCCTGGCAGAGCCGCGTTCCCTCCGAAGGCTTTAGTGGAAGATCCTTCCTGGCCCCTTGCAGTGTCTGGTGGTTGCCTGCCATCCTGGCCTTGCAGCCAGCCGCATGGCTCCAGTCTCTGCTTTCATTGTTCCGGGGTCTTCTTCCAGCTGTGTCTCTGTTTCCTCCTCTTACAGGTTGACACCGGTATTAGATTAAGTCCCACTCTAATCCAGGATGACTTCATTTTTACTTGATTTCATCTGCAAAGACCTTTTTTCCCCCAAATAAGCTCACGTTTGTAGGTACTGGGTCTTGGGACTTGAACATATTCTTTCGGAGACACAATTTAACGCACAGCAGTGACCATGAACGTGGTCTGAGAGGGAGAAGGTCGTCTCCAAGAACCTGCTGTAAGACCTTGGACAAGTCATCTGTGAAATAAGCTTGGATAAGGTCCTCGCCTAGATCCCTCAGCTTTAACCTTTTATGGATTCTTGAAGTCTCTCCAATTCCAAATTCGCTGAACCTGAACTCATGAGGTTTTCTGTAGGGAGGGCTTAAGAGACCTAAAGGAGGGGCAGCATCGGCCCTCCCAGAGGGTTCCCATGAAATCGAGAGGGTGGGAGGAGAGAGAGGGTTCCAGAGAGCAGCCTTCAAACCCCAAGGGCCCTTTTCCCACCAAAATTTCTTCTCTAGTGCCATTTTTCATTTCTAAAACACTGATATTGAAATTTATTTCTACTTTTACAAAACCTTCATCCATTTTAGTAGCTTATTATAGGGTCCAGCTTTATTTAAAATCACTACTGCTGGCAATTTTTGATTTAATATTAAGAGCCAAAATAAAACATATAGATTATTATTTGAGTAGGAAAACTTACACCGGGGACTTGAAATATGTTTGTATTCATCTCGGGCCTTTAGAGGCCCATCTCTTCTGGGGGACACTGATGTCCATTGTGGTTCATGGGCTGAAAAATGGACCTAGAAACTCACATCTCATGTGAACCTAAAATAAGGAAAAACATCCTTTAATCTAGCAAATACTCTGTAAAGAAGACTATTTGTTTCATACTTATGAAGCAATTGAATGTATTTATAGCCTAGAAGAATCCTTAGGGCATCCCTAGAGCTTTATTGTTAAATAACTTTTAAATCCCAATGCTACCGAAGTCTTAGAAGTTGTGGTTTTTATTATGAATGATGTCATTGCTTAGGAAATAACCACTCAAACTACACTCTTTGTCAAGATTATGTTGAATACACCACAGAGTATAGATTTTTCTGTACACATGCCTTAAATAACATAAACTTGCTAAATCGATTATGTAAATTTGGGGAGAGAAGCAAATATTTGCTGTATAAATATTTCTAATACCTATATTACATATACTAGGAACTATATTTTGCCTTTCTATTAGGTTTTGCAAGTATGGCTTCAGAATAATAATGATGATAATAGTCAAAATAGCAATGCAGAATTTTAATTGAGAATAATTAAGTGCCGTGGAACCTGATAATGAATATAAATCTCACACAGCCACACAATTAATTTCCTGATTTATTAGAAAAGGGTTGGCAAAGGTAAAATTCAGCCTGGTTCCTTTGACTGTAACGTTGGTTATGAATTAGTGGCATCTGAATTAATGAGGTTTTATTTTTAATGAAACTTAAAAAAATTTTGTTTCAATTGCATAACACTTTTTTGTGTGCTTGCATCCATGATGTCTCTGATAACTGAAAGCACCCACTCATGGGAGCTGATCTATCACCCTGAGGGCTGGACTGCCAGGGGCATCATTTTTGAAGGCATACCTGATTCGTATTATTGGTGATTATTGCAGGTTATTTTAACCTTGAGCCAGTGGTTGGTTCCATAGCGGGCTGTTCTCTCATGATGGCTGGGAGGTGGCATGGTGCAGAGGAAAGGACTCTGGAGTCAGACGGACCTGAATTCAAATGACATTTCCACGGCTCACTCGCAAGTGACCTTAACGTCCCTAAACCTCAGGTCCCACATCTATAAAATAGGTCCTACTTCCAAGGCAGTTAATAGGATTAATGGGATAAAGCAGGGACAGTGCCCTTCAATGCACTGTATGAATGTCAGCCAGGGGCACAAACCCTTCCAGGTCTCCCTCTCCCGTCCCCGGAGATGGATTAGAGGGTCTCACAGACTCCTTTTCGATTTAATGCTTAATGAGCCTATGTGATATAACAAGAAATATATATTTGGTCTTTGTCCCAGTCCTGGTACAGATTTCCTAAAACCGTTTGGAATTTCCTGAGTTATGGAGGGATGGAACCATCTTTTGTTATTTATAATGAGCTCTTTTCAACTATACCTGAGTTTTTACTAATGAAGTGACTGTTGGCGGGACCCCTAAATCAAGATGGGAGCTATAGCCAGAAAGACCAAGAAGCCATGGTCAGAGATTAGAGCTCTCAGTCTCACTCCCTGACCTCCAAGGAGTTTGAATTCATTCACCAATGGCCGATGATTTAATCAATTGTGCCTAGATAATGAAACCTTCATAAAAACCCCCAAATGAGGGAGGTCAGGGATATTCCAAGTCAGTGAACAGCTCCATGTGCCAGGAGGGTGGTGCACCCCAATTGCTCATGGACAGAGCCTCTTGGGACCTTCCCAGACTCGCCTCTTCATCTGGCTGTTCACATGTATCCTTTATAATATACTCTAATAGTAAGTAAACATTTTCCTTAGTTCTGTGAGTTGTTCTAGCAAATTATTGAACCTGAAAATGGGGTGTGAGAACCTTGGAATTTGTAGCCAAGTTGGAGAGACGTGTGAGCAGCCTGGATATCCCACTGGAGATGCGTTTGAAGTGAAAACAGTCTTGTGGAACTGAACCTTATACTCGTGGGGTCTGATGCTAACTCCAGGTAGTCAGTGTCAGAATAGAACTGAATTGTTGGACACCAGTTGGTGCCAGTGAATCAGAGAATCTGAGAGCCTCTAATGACCACTCCTGATAAGTTTTGTAACCCAACCCATCTGTTTTGTAAACCATTAACTAGAACAGTAGCTGAAACGAGTTTCTCAGAGGTGTGCATGATTCTTCCCATCGATCCCACAGTGTGTGTGCGGTGACATTGATAAGGGAGGGTCACCTCTCTCCTCTTGACTGCTGTTAATAGATGGGCAGCTTAGAGTGAGAAATTGATGGCTCAAATGAGCAACTGTAAGGCTAATAGTCAAGAAAATGGGGAAGTTAATTGTCATGGCTGAGGACGTCCGTGAACTACGGCAGGGGAAGCTGTGTGTAAGACCTCTCACGGTACCATACTTAGTATGGACGGCCTTGCAGATGTATTCAAAACACTGCCCAATCCAGACTGAAAACATCCTCTTGTTCCCCAGAATTTTCTATCCACTGCAAATCCTTTCTGGAAGTGGGTAGGGTACAGCAAATATAAATAAATATGTCTTATCTTCATCATCTTGTAACGTCACTAGGATGAGTCTCATTCTACGAGGCATCTATGGCCTCAGAAATCATGTGTCTACTCCTGTGGTTCGTATTTTCAATATTGAAAAGCTTTCCCACAAACCATTTTCTTCTAGCTCTGGGCCTGTGAAGCAGAAGTAATTTACTTGCCCCTTTTCTGTGGTGTCAGCTCGGCCCTTTTAAGTTGGCTGCTAGAGGACACATGTTATAACGCTCCATGAGAACTAAAAAAATGTTTTCCAGGTTGTAAATTGCTTTTCGTTTATTTAATTTTGTCTTTCACTGACTATATATTCAACATATGCCTTCGAGGTCTTTCGTACATTACCAATTCAAAACCACTGACCTGTAATGATATTAAAGCTCTCATTGTATCTCCAGTTTACCCACAATAGAATCTTCTTACATGAGTTAGGCAGAAGCCTTGTGAATAGATAACTTCACCTCTAAAATGCTAGAGCTTTACGGAGTAAGTAGGAATTGTAAATTTAAATTGTGGGCCATTTTGTTATCGTAGATTCTGTCATTATCATAAAATTACAAAGCATCCCAAATTTTATTAGTTAATCTGTTTCGCCACTCTGATCAGTGTATTTCATTTTATTTGGTCAGGATGACTGACCCTTCCAACAGGTGAAAATGAAAGCTGTTTATAGTGAAAGAAGTCGCTTTCAGGTTCCTCCAGGTGATGAATGAGACCTGAGCATCTCAGTGATTCAAAATCAAGAGGCCATTCCCACAATAACCCGGCGGGGCTCAGATTATGTCCACTGAAGCATCTTGTCCTTGCATAAAGTAGTTTAAGCTTGGGACATTGAAGGCTTGGCTGAAATTCCTTTCTCCAGCTAACCTTTGTCCTTATTAATCATTGAGGTTAGTCCCTTGGCCTATTTCCGAGTGGAAAACAAGAGTGTTTATTTAAAATAACAATTATGCTGAATGTCTGCCAGGTTTTGATTATCCATGCAAGTCATAATGTCATGTTAATGACAGCTTGATCTAAATTTCATTATTCAGTTTTATTGGGGGTTATATTATGAGAAAGAAGGAAGACAAGTCTAAAGCTGTAGCTATGTATGGCCATTCAACTAACCTTCTGTGTGGCTGTTTATTTTGTTTGATTTTTGCACAATTATTTGGAATATCATGTAGTTAAGCCAACTGGGTCATTACAACAGCTAGCAGAATCAACTGTGTAATAGCATATTTATTTTGGCCATGTCAGGACAAACGAGGTCATGTTTTAAGGCTCTGTAACCAGATTATTCAATGGATACACACAGGACATGGAATTATTTATTTTCCCTTTTGCAGCTTTGTCAGATCTCTGTTCCCTAACCTGTGCCAGCACCATGGGCAGGTCTCATTGCTTTTGGCGGCTTTCAGTTATAAGAACAATCTCACTTAGGTGGCTGTGACTCACTTTAGATTTAGATTTAGACTCCTCTAGTCTAAATCAAGTCGATTGTCCTATTCAATCCAGAGCTTCTTTCTTCTCCACCTGGGCCTTCCCCAGCAGGAGACACAGGGAAGGGGCCAGTCCCTACACTCTTCTCCCTACTCTCCTTGCCCTCCCATCACTTCTTGAAGACCTCCCCTCCCCCAGCTGTGAGTCGGTCTTGATGGCTTCCCACTTCTGGCCTGGAGTGCCACTTGATGACTTTCTTCAGTTACTCTTTTCTATTTCTCATCTTTCTTAAATGAGTTGGCAGTTGACCATAGGGATTTTTCTCCTATTGCTCTCAGCACTGGAGCTGTCCTCACAATGTATGGGAACAAGAAAAGTCCTACGGAACATCTTGTTATAGATACATATACTATAGCACAGGTAGATCCCCGTGTAGGAGGTTCACTCACATGATCAGAGATCAAAAAAATTCCTAGAAAGTCTTTCATTTACTACAAGTGACTAGAGAGAGTATTGAAGAATAGCCAGTACTGAGATGCTGTTATTTTACACTTTAGGGTCTAGAGGACCTGCATGCCTTCTTAGTATCTCCCTGTGTGCATGATAAGGTGAAGCTGGTATCCACACTGACATGAGTGGTTCCATTTGTCAGAGACAGATTCAGGGCCATCGGCCTCTTCTTGGTACTACCTTTTGGGTAGTGGGTGGTCTGAATATAGAGAGGTGTTTCTGAGTTTTGTGCTGTCTCTAATTTGTTTATATTTTCATTTAACTACCCTCTTGGGAACATTAAATCAATGTGGATGAGTTTTGAAGAATATAATCTAGAAAATTCAATTATTTAGTGCCTGGAAGGGTTTCAAAGATTAAAATGCTAAGTAAAAATGTGTAAGCATTTATTATTAAAATTAAATAAATGTTTGCTCCATGCAATTAAATTGCATCGTCAAAATGGTTTGTATAACTCCTCAAAACACATTTTGTGTTATTTTTGTTTCGACTTTTCCTAATTCCCTCAGGCAGAATTAGAAACTGCTTTCCTCTGTTATCGCTATAGCTTTTTCTTTATACCTCTATTTTAGCTAGATTCAATTCAATTTGATTTTATTTAGTTTCAGATAACATTTATTAAGTGTAAACCATGTACTCATTACTGTGGTAGGCTCCAAGGAGCAAAAGTTGAGTCGTACCTTCCTTCAAACGTCTACAGTGTGTGCAAGCGTGTGTGTGTGCAAGTGCGTGTGTACAAGTGCGCGTGTGTGTGTGAACTTTGATGTCTTTACAAAAGAACGTCCAGCCTAAGGAAAAGTCTTACAAGAGTTTATTTGAGCCAAATTGACTACAATTGCCAGGACGTCAAATCTCAATGGACCGAGAAAATGCTCAGGAAATGGGCAGTTTTTCAGCGTATTTCAGACATTAGAATCAAAGGAGGAGACGTAGGGAGACTTACATGAAATCATTGGTGGCGGATTGGAGTCGGGGGAGAAAGTGAAGCGGGGGAGTCTCTGAGATTGCATAAACAACAAATCGGAGAGAGACTCTCTTCTTTTACATCGTGGGTGTGGGAGAGCTAACCTTCACGGCACATACAGATCTGGGCAACAAGAGGCCCAAGGGCAACAGACAATTTCAAAAGTAAAGGTTGACCTTTGTCAAGGAAGTTACAGGCTTCAGATGTGACTACCCATCATGACCTGCTGTTAGTTAGCAATATTTGCGTTCAGATCACCCCAGGTGTTTACTTTGGTCTCTGGGTTTGTAAGGCCTGTCATACAGTTCTCCCCTGAGCTTGGAGGATTTAGTACGTGGCCCCTTTTCTCATCTACCAATGCCATTAGTTCTGAGATAAGAACAAAATTCAAAGTAGGCAGAGGTAAGGGAACACCTTTTCATGTTCCAGGTGCTAAAGAGTTCAAAGATGAGTGATTTTGGTTGTGTTGAATTAACTATAAAAGCTTTCAGTAATATTGTGCCCCTTCCCTTTTGGGAGGATTCAGATCTTTGCGGAGAATGTACTTCTCCCACTGCCCCCATGGAAGAGGCATAACGGAGAACTTGAGTCAAATTTTTCTTGCACTGGTTTTGCCCTTGACCTTGGTGAATGCGGTCCTGCCAATTGGAACTATTTCTTAGATTTCCAGGTTGTTCAAGTTGCCCACAAGTGTGCCAAGCATGGTGGCAACTGCTGGGGCTGGGGGAATGTTTCTTCTCACCCGCTTTGTCCTTCTGACTGGTCAAGTAATTCAAACAACCTACAGCAGATTAACAGGAGGAAATCAAATGTTTAATATGTGCACATGGGGAATTCACAGAAGCGTGAAAATTTCAAAAATGGTGAGGCAACATGGAGTATATATATGGGGTATCAGATTTCAGAAGTGAGAATGGATGATTTATAGGTAATTGAGGAAGAGCAGAACACACATGACAGGCAAATTCTTGCTGAGCAACTCAGAAACAGTGGGACGCAGAGGGTAGTCTTGTAAACATGCCTGAAGTCCCCCTGACTCATGCTAGCTAGGGTGATAGTGCTTAATTCGAGTAAGCTGAGGTTCCCTTCCTGAAGCAGGTTTTTTTCTATCTGAATCTCTTTAAGAAAACAAGGGGAATTCTTTCTGAATTTGTTGGGCTTTCATTGATTGCAGTTTGAAGTAACCTGCATGTGATGGTGATACCTTCCCGGGACACTCACTGCTGACTGCCCCCCGCCCAAACCTCCTTCCTGAAATCGAGCAGTTTCCTTCACTTGCTCACATCTCTGACTTGTTTACTGAGGACTCGATCCTGAATTAAACAGTTGGTATTCAGGAAAAAAAAAAAAAAAATGGGTAAGGAACAGCAGTCATGATTACAAAATCATTGTAAATGGAAGAATTGGAAAGTCAAGATTTTGGCCTCGACCTTTGAGTAAAAGCAGAGATTTTAAAGGGAAAGAACATTAAATAAATTAAACTAAGCCCCTCCCCCAATTATTAAAATTAAACTACAAAAAGAAAGGATAATAATCACACACCATTTGCCTTTGTTAAATAAACAGGATAGGGGTCACCCATATTATAGATGTTTATTATTGAAATTTTGGATTTTGAAAAGGATGAGAAAAACATCTTCTTGTTTACTTCTTATCTATAAACATGTTTCTCAGCCTATTCAAACTTCTCAGGAACAAAAATACTTTTGAAGCCATTTTTTGTGAGGCAGCAAGTTTGATAGAATATGAGGTTAACTGAATTTAAAAGACCAATAAAATAAATAGTGGTGAGTGATAGGGGCAAAAGAACATGGAAGGGATGGATGGAATATGAAATTAATGGAGTCATTTTCATTTTTTACATGTTCTAGAATAAATTATGGAGGATGTGAATTTTTATTCCTTGGGAATTTGAAAGAACCAGAATGATCTGGTTTTGGAGCCTTTTGTGGGGGATAGGGGAAGTAGTTCTTTGATAGTTTTTTTCAGTTTATTTTATTGTTTTTGCTATAGTGCATTTTATATTTCTGATTTCAATTTTAGAAAATCATATATTTCAGAAAATTGCCAGATATTGAAATTTATTAGCATAAGCCTGAACATGGTATGAAAATTGCATATCCAAGCCTATGCTAAATTCTCCCCCATATTATTTGTTGCATACTTTACCATTTCTAAATTTATGTTATTTCTATTTTTTACTTCATTTAATTTCTCAGACGACATATTTTGCTTATTTTCCCTCAAATTTGTTGACCACCGTTTGGTTCTTGGACCTCTGCTCTTTCTTGTGGAGTTCCTTGGTGATCTCGTTCACATCTGGGCTTTTAACCATTTTCTACCTGGACCGCTTTAAACTCTGACTTCCATGATTTAGTCTCACATCTCCAATTGCTGGCTGATCTCC
Source organism: Pteropus medius (assembly GCF_902729225.1). Lineage (NCBI taxonomy): Eukaryota > Metazoa > Chordata > Mammalia > Chiroptera > Pteropodidae > Pteropus > Pteropus medius. Next base: position 10,104,959 of record NW_024340849.1, read on the forward strand.
TCCCAGAAATACTACCAGCATCTTAAATACTTCTGGCTCCTAAATTCATCTTCCCCTCCAGCCATCCTCCTTAACTGGCTGCCTCCAATCTCAAGGATGGCACTGCTTCTATGTCACCATTGTAAACAAAAGTTCTCAGGACTCTCCGAAATAATTAAAGACATTCTCTGATATGATTTTCAAATCAGAGAATGTGGCCTTCAGCATGAACTGAAGACTCTCTCGAAGGTGGGAGGAATAAGGCAAGGGTTTTAAAAATGAGAGTCAAAAGGAGGGGTTATTAGGGAAACAAGACCATAAACTTATGTCATTCATTTTCTGATTGGTGGGGACAGCTGGACTTCCAAGGGTCCGCTGACTCAGTGGTCAGCAAGTAGAGTTATGAAATAAGAACAATGGGTAGTAAAAAAAAAAAAAAAAAAACAGAACAGTGGGTAGTTTCAGTTGACTCATGGTCAGCAGGGATCTGGCCAACAGTTGGAGTCATAAAACATGGCTAGCAGGGGAGCAGGGTGGTCACGGGCAGGGGTCAATGCCTCAGTTTCCCTTGGAGTCTGCAAAATAAACTGGTCAAACCAGTTTTGTGGTGAACCAGACAATGCAGAGAATGCAGTTCCTCGGGGAGACACAGTCAGGATTTAGACTGCACAATGGCCTAGTCACGAGCAGGGTCAGAGACCAGACTTCAGAAGGGTCTAGATAGCGATCGTAAAGTGATATTAAAATCCTCACCATCCAGGTTGTTTTCCCATGGGCCACTTACCTGGGGGTAGTTATGGGAGTCCAAAGAGAAACTCTCCTGGGATGCTTCCAAGGAAAAATTTAGAGGCATTAAATGGAAGTCTGGGGACAATCCAGAGGAAGCGTTGGCCACGTCTCTACCTTTATAGCCACCGCCCCGTCCCCCCTGCACGCATCTGTCGCATACTTCCTTGTTACCATCTGTGATGACTGTTTTAGATCACAAGAAGCAATTTTTTTTTTTTTTTATTTTAACCCAGAATGCAGCTGTTCCAGGTGTAAAGCATCCCCTGGAGACTGATGAGATGAAGTGGTTAGGAAGGTTAGCCCCTCTGGCCAAAAACGCAGTCATAACATTGATATCTCTGCAGTTAGTTCTCAAGTCTCATCAGTTCTGCTTCCCATTGTCTCCTGTTATCAGCCAAATCCCACCTCCACCCCCGCCCAACCCCCAAGCAGTTCGCTGATACTGATGCCCAAGGGTTCTCACCCTGGCTGCAAACTGGAATCCCTGGGGAGCTTTTAGAAACACCCTTGCCTGGGCCTCCCTCAAGACCAATTCAATCAGAATCTCTGGAGTGGAGCCTAGACATCCTATTGTTAAAAAGTTCATCCTGCCATTCTAATGTATAGTCAGTGATGTACACCGGTGGGTAAGAAAAAGCATTTCCTTGGCATCTGCTGCTGACCTGGTCTTGAATTACGCTGACCTGGGGAAATCATTCACATTTTGTGAAAATCAATTTGCAATTCTATAGAATGTGATAAAACCTTCCTAAGGATTATTGAAGGAGCAAATGGAACAGTGGTTTGAAAAGGCAAGATAACTAACTGTAAAGAACTAGGTGCTGTTGTTCTGATGATCATACTCTAACTGCCACCAGTCTGTTCTGGTCTGAGTCACCTTCATGGGTGCTAGGGTGATGGCTTTTCAGCTGAGTTCCTTCCTTCCAAGATCTCTGCTCTTCATTTATCTTCCAGGCCAGACCAGCTTTTCTAAATCACTCTTGTTTTCATTTCCGAATGAAGTCCACCACTCTACACATCTTCAAATTGAAACCCAAACTACTTTTCTAACTTATTTTCTACTTTGTAAGTATAGCCAGCCAGCCAGCGAACGTTTGAGTTCCTAGCAGATGACAGCATCGTCCTGGTTCTGTGGGGAAAGACAAAGATGAACCAGAGGCCCATGAACCAAGAAGCTGACGGTCTAAACTCTCATAGAAATGACTTTTAGTTAAATACAATCTTCAAAGATGCCTTTAATTTTTCCACCTCTCTGCCTCTGTATTCTCTAATGCAAAGATGCACACAATGCACATTGGGCCTTAAGTGGTTCTTGAACGAACTTTAAGAGATGAGTGAATGTAATGTCATGACTAAATGGTAGAATTACTGGTGTCTATTTCCCATGTTTTTGAGGATTACAAGGGTCGGCAGGGCTGACTTCATGGATATGTGACCTGTGCAGGGCCCCACACTCTGAAAAGTCCAACTTGCTTTAATGCTCTGTTGTCACGATCTTAAAATTCTTAATAGCTTTGGGACAGGTGAGTACCATGATCCACAGGGTCAGACTTAGAGGCCACTGCTGACTCTGAGCTGCAAGAGCAGACTTGAAAGAGACTGAGACGATTTTAAGCCAAATCAAGCAGAATCGCCTTGATAGCTGTGATCCGTGGGAGGCATCTCGATGCAGCCATTCAGAGGAAGGGCCTTGGTCTCAGCAGACCTGGCTCAGGTTCTTGTTCTCCTTTTACTGGTCATGTCACTTTGGGCAAAGTGCTTAAATTCTCTAGCCATCGGTTTCCTCATCTATAAAGTGGGGATGATCTACCACCCCTGAGGTTCTTGCGAGGATGAATGGAAATATTACAGGTAATGGTCAGCAACTCTGTCTGATACACAGGCTCAATAACCATTCACTAACAGAAACGAAATGATCGTTATTTACTGATTTTGGACTTGATCGGCATTCTGAATTCCCCTTGCCCTGTAGCAGAATAATCTGTGTCCTTTAAACAGTGTGTTGTGTGAACATGCCAAACTGCTGTGGACACTGTGAAGGGAGAGATATGAAGGAAAAAAGGTGAGAATCAAGTGGGGGTGCTTTGCTCCATCCCCACTTCCAGCATGCTCCACCCACTGGAAGAGTGGGCAGTAATAGCAGAGGAAAGAAGTTAAAGCAAGAGGCAGAAAGTATGTGGAGAATGGCCCATTCGGCTTTGCCCTGAGCCTACCTCTACAAGGGTCTGACCTCTGGGTGATGCCGGAGGGTGCCATTTCTCCGCCTGACCACTAGAGGGTACCCTAATTTGAGCCTCTGGATCCAGAAGGGACAGAAACAGATGTTAGCTCCCTTTTGTTGAAATGCTTGTGGCTGCTCCTGGCTGAGAGCAGAGACAGTGGGGAGAAGAGGCTGAGTGAAGCCAGGTCTGTACCTGGAGCAGGTCAAGTGGGTGCCAGGTCAACTCGAGTAAGATACAGCCCAGGGACAGAGAACAGATTGGATCCTGGAACTGGAGCCAGCAGTGGGGCAAGACATTGCATTCAGACTTGGGTCTTGAGAAATGGTGGTGGAACCTCTTTCTTTCTTTCTTTTCTTTCTTTCTTTCTTTCTTTCTTTCTTTCTTTCTTTCTTTCTTTCTTTCTTTTCTTTCTTTCTTTCTTTCTTCTTTTTTTCTTTTCTCTTTCTTCTCTCTCTCTCTCTCTCTCTCTCTCTCTCTCTCTCTCTCTCTCTCTCTTTCTTTCTTCCTTTCTTTCTTTGATCCATTTCTCCTGTTTCAAAGCTGCACCATTTCACTGTCTGGTAGCTGGAGCAGCAGGTTTAGTGGCGAAATAAGGGGAGAAGCTAAGTGGATGGCAGGAACCAACAGCTGATGGAAAGGAAAATCAGGGAGGACAGTAGGATGGTGTGGATGAGTAGAAGGTGGGGTGTACCCGGAGGGAAGGCGTATAGGCCAGATGATGGAGGTGAGGGACAGAGCAGTAAGGGAGGAGCTATACCTTCCAGCCTTTCCCTGGCTGATCACATGGGGTCATTCCAACCCATTAGGCAGTGAGAACAGGAATGGAGTTCATAACGACTTTCTTCTTTATTGCCCTTAGGTAGTACCTGGTTAGCTAATATATTAGACATACTTACAGCAGAGAACTAGCAACTTACCGGTGGGGGTGAGGCTCTTAGCCCCAAACTGTACAAATATGATGAGGAAACAGTTACCTGCTGTTGAGGAGGGTGTCCAGAAGCCTGTGTCATCACAGTCTAAGCTGACATTCAGCCAGGACACACCAAGATGGCCATATTGTTCATGGTCATCATCCAAACTAATTGGTGGATGCCTGTGCCCACAGCCCTTTAACCATGTTGACTGTCACTCCTGACTAGGGTCACATAATTCTAATCGGAATGTGGGTTTTGCATATCAAAGATGAGGTTAAAGAAAAAGGGAGATGGCTTTGTTCGGCCCATCACCACTTTTAGAAAAGCTGTCAGAATATATGGCTCCTGTGAAAATCCTTTGGGGTTTCTAGAATACTTCAGAATTTTGTTCTAGATGAGGCTTTATTGCCCTTAGGTAGTACCTGGTTAGCTAATATATTAGACATTGTGTAATGTATAGTACCTCCCTCACTTAGAACACCTTATCAGGACAATTAGTCTGTTGGGATTGGTTTAAGTAGGGCCCCAAAATAAAAACCGGGTTTGAAATGTGTACTATCTTTAGCAATCATTGTTAGTAACTACCTTAGCCTATATGTACTTGAAGCCTTACTTTTAGACTTTTAAAAAGACTATATATACTTTAAGGTGGCACATATCACTTAGGGGAAAAATAAATTTTTCAAAAAATGTGTAAGAAAAACTTGTCTTCCTCTTGCAGATTTCTCCTTTACTGTCACACAGAACACTTTACTTCTGACACTTCTGGTCACCAAATGTGTGGTTTTGTTCCCCTACAAGACACCAGCTGAGTGTCCTATAATGAAACTCATTTACCAGATCTCACAGATGAAGGGTTCAGGCTCATAAGACTGCTCCCCACCCCCAGACGCCAGTTGCAAGTCCAGGTTGTCACCTGTGTTTCTAACTGATCAGCTATAAATCGAAGTTCCCTTGAGACCCTCCTCCGGTTCGATTCATTTGCTAGAGCGGCTCACAGAACTCAGGAACACCATTGACTCATTAACAGTTTATTATAAAAAGATATGACAAAAGATACAGATGAACATCCAGATAGAGGAGCCGTGCAGGGCGAGGGATGGGGGTGCGGAGCTTCCACGCTCTCCCAGCGTGCAGCTCTCCTCCCGCGCCTCCAGGGTGGCCAGCCTGGAAGCCCTCAGAACCCCGTATTTTGGGGATTTTTATGGAGGCTTTATCGCGTAGGCATGATCGATCATTAACTCCATTTCCAGCTCCTCTCCCTTCTCTGGGAAATCCCAAGCTGCTAATCATGGCCCCATCCACCGTCCAGGAGCCTGCCAAGAGTCACCTCATTAGAACAACCAAAAGACACTCCGACCACCCAGGAAATTCCAAGGGATTTAGGAACGCAACGTCAGGAACCAGGGGCAGAGACCACTAGATATTTTTCTGTCATTTCACACAAATCAATCTGGTTAAACATCTAATAGGAAGGATGAGAATGTGTTTGGTTCAGTAGGCCTCTTCGGCTTATCATTGACGGCACGTGAAAGCAGGCTAAACATGGGCACCTGCTTCGATGTTTTTAAACAACTTTATCAGGTGTAATTAATGTACTGTAAAATCTACTTGTTTTAAGTGTGCAACTATCACCATAATTCGGTTTCAAGAGGCAATTTTAACACATAAACGTCAAACACGTTAAACAGAAAATTCCCTCTCTTTATTGGGCTGGATTAAGATCTTCAGGGTCTTAAACACTGAGCAGGGTTGGTTTGTTTCCCTGTCTCGATTCTCCTTGCCTCTTTCTCCCTCCTTCTCTCCCTCTCACTGAGTGTGTTAGGTACGAGTGGAAAGATAATTCCTGCCCTGATCAGGAAGATAGTCACAAAAAGGGATGAAAGAGGTCAAGACATTCTTTCGCAGACATGTCATCCCTGATAGAAGGATATTATAGGGTCATCTTTATCTCAGCCCCACCCAGGTCTGGGGAGATTTAAAGGCTCAGCTCAATAAACATTTATTGGGTATCTGTGCTCCATGATGTGGGTGCAAAGATAAGAACTCATCTCTGCCCCGAATTAAGCAGCTTTAATTCAACTTCAGATGACGAAACATGAGTCAATGTTATTGGTCTTACTGATCTTGTGACCCAGTTCCAGTATCTCACTTTTGCCCTTGGGGAGATACAGGCGTACCCCACTTTACTGTACTTCGTTTTATTGTGCTTCACAGATGTTACATTTTTTACAAACTGAAGGCAAGCCTCTCCACCGGAAAAAGATTATGACTCCCTTTATTGCAATATTTGCTTTGATATGGTGGTCTGGAAGCGGACCTCAAATATCTCTGAGGTCTGCCTGTATAGACTCTTGTTTTGTGCTAATAATGGGTAGTTTTTCCCTATAGACTAGCATGCCTTGCTCCCTTACTTTCTTCAGCTCTTTGTTTAAAAGGCGTCTCTTTGTCCACTGAGCTAAAATTTCAGCCCTCTTCCAACCCAGAGACTTCGTGACTCCCTTCCCCTGCTTGATTTTTCTCTCCTTCCCTTTTCTACTCCCCAACGCAATTTATTTTACTTATTATGTCATGCATTCTCCGCATCCTCCAGTAGAATGTAAGTTCTCTGAGGGCAGGAATTTGGGTCTGTTTTCTTCTCGGTCTCAGTCCTAGGGCCTGGTTCCTGGTGCATGCTTCACACTCAAGGAATTTATGAATGTCTGATTCTTATCTTGTTCCCCAGTGCTGGGGGGCCCCATCCTGACAATCTACCTTTTCAAGACCTGGGATGCTGCCTTGATCTCTCATCCCCAGTCACAGGCAGTGCCTCAGTCTGGAGTGTGATTCTGGAAGCGTGGACCACGCTGCCCAGCTTGCAACTCTCAACACCACCTGGTTCTAGTGCCCTTGTTCCTGGAATTGCCTCACTGGAGAATCTGTTTCTACACGTTGTTGCCTGTTCCTCCCCTGCCTACAACTCTCGCTGCCTGCTTGGGCGCTGGCCCCGAACTAGTCTTAAGAACAGGCTTATCCCAGTCTGCTCCAGTTAATTAACCTTCTGTGATGGCTTTATAAGACTGGACAGAAGGCAGAACACCCATGATGCTATGTGAATTAAAATACCAGCCAGTGGAATGAATGACTAAAGATGGAAGGGTTTAGCCCACACCATGCCAAATGCTTGAATCCTCCCCAGGAATTGCTTTGAAAGCAGCTGAAAAAAGTTTAAACATTTTGAAATAATTACTGATCCCTGAAATTAGCTTCTTAAAAGTAGTCTTTAAAGCCATTCTTGTATAACCATAATATTTCTGGGCTAAATTTGCCTAGTAAAATCTTGGGTTGTTATAACTCGCTGTCCTATTCCAAGCTCCCAGCCAACATCGGAGTTTTCAATACTCTCATTAGCTTCTCATTGAAAAACAAAAACAAACAAACAAAAGAAACAATGTTTTTTTCCTGCCCTAAAATTGAGGCAGAAAATACTCTTGAAGTCTCCTCCTCCGAGAATGCCTTAGGCTTTTAAAACATACAGCTTTCACTCCCGCCAAGTGTAGAACAGATAACTTCAGGGAACAAAGCACAGGGATTAGCCAGGTGAACGCTGTAATTGGGATCCTGGAGGGGACTGACCCTCATTAAACTTTGTCTCTTGGTGACTACTTTCTGTATGTGCTCGGTGACACCACATTCGGAAACATTACTAACAGGGTTTATTTGTGGGACAAGACGAGGATGGGCAGTTAGGTACATTGTGAATTTCAGTAGGTCACACGAGCACCCTTTGGTTCATAAGGTTTCTTTTTCATCATCTTGGAAGAAGCACTTCAAGGAGCTATTGGGAGAGGTTAGAATGGCAGTTCCTTTTGGACAGGACTGGAGGACAGAAAAACAACTTCCCTTCCGGCAGCTGGGAAAGGCTGAAGCGTCTTCCTTGGATGACCAAGGGCCCACTCCGTTGAACCTGGTGCTGGAGCTCCAGGAACGTTGGCAGGCTTAACTTAACCAGAGTCGCAGAATAGAGTTTTGGATCTTCATTCTGCATAGATATCCTTTGAAAAGGCTCCAGAGAGCATGGAAAAACCATCCTCTACCCCTGACATCCCTCCTCTCTTCTATTTTGCAGTTGACACCGGCAGCAAGAAACCATGTCTTTTGATTTTCTTAGGGGAACTAGACATTCTAAGCACGTCCCTGCGGTGGGAGTCACGTTTTACCGTGGAGAATAGAGAGGGCCCAAGGTCCGGCGGATCGCGTGCTGCCTGGAAACCCGTAGAACCCACCGGACTTGCACCTCTCTGCTCCCCTACTCCCTGCACCCCACCGGAGGGAGCGAGTAGTGGGGGATCCTTTCGGGCCTCCAGTCCACGAAAGCAGGACCCGCCCTGGCTGGACTACGTGAACTTTAAGGGTCAGCCAACAAGGATCTGCGGTGACGCTGATCCAGGGCAGTTTCTGGAAACGAGACGATCTCAACTCCTCCCTTGCTGGGTCCCAGGTCGGGAGCCGCAGACTGGCCCCCGCCCCCGCCCCGCCCTCCCGCCGGCTGAGCTTTCACACCTGATTCCAGCTCGGGACCCACTTGCGCACGGGGAAAAGACAACGTCGGGGTCCCCGCCGAGGTCGGGCACAGAGGGGCAAGGCCGAGGGAGCGCGCGAGGGCGGGCGGGCAGCCCCTCACCCCGGGGGTGGTTTGCGATTCCGGACGGACAGACTGACGTCCCGGACGGGTGGGGGCGGGGGTGGGGCTGCGGGGGGTGGAGCCGCCGGGGAGGGGCGGTGCCGCGGGGAGCCGAGCCCGGCCCCCGGCCCCACCCCCGTCGGTGCCTCGGTCTGGGCGGGGACACAAAAAGCGCCCGCTCGCAGTGGAGCGCCGGGCGGCGGGTCCGGCCGGGAGCGCGGCGGCCGGCGGGGCAGGTGGGGCGCCTCCCGAAGGGCAGAGCGGGGCGCTGGGGCTGCAGGCGCCGACTCGCGCTCCCCGCGCCCGCTCCGCATCCGCGCCGCGTGTCTGGCTCAGAGGGTGGCGGGCGCGGCGGGACCACCCGGCGATGCTGCCGCCTCTGTAGGGAGCCCCGAGTCCACTGCCGGGAGAGGTCGGTGAGTTTCGGTTTGTTTCTCTGCTTTGTTCCTTATGGGTCGGGGGCGGCGAGAGGGGCGCAAAGGGAGGTGTGCGGCCCCACCCAGAGCCGAGAGGCGGGAACGGGGAGCCGCCTGTTGTATAAGGGGTGCCTTTCGGCGGTGTTTTGGGGGGCAGGGGCCGCAGGGCTCGGGGAGGGGGCGCGGGTGGTGGTCCTTATGGCCGCGTTTCTCCGGAGCGCTGGTGGAGTGGGGCTGGCGGCTGGGGTACGGGCGGCGGGGGATGGCGCTGTCGGCGGCTCCGCTGAGTCCTCGGATGCCCCCTGGAGCTCTGGTCCTAAGGAGCTGCTCGTCTTGTGCCCGCGCGGCGCGCGCCCCAACTGCGCCCCCACCCCGCACGCACCCGAGTAGGTCCTCCTGCGAGCCCCTGGGCGAGCGCCCTCCCCAGCCGCAGAAGTTGCCCTCGCGCGCCCCTCTGCGGCCCAGGGGCTCCTCCCGCGAGGAGAGGGCGCAGTGGCCGGCTGGATGTCGGGGGTCTTTTGTGCAGACCCACGCGCCTGGGGCGCTTGCTCCTGGAAGGGCAGTGGCAGGACAAAGCAGGCTGCACTCGTGGGACGAAGCCGCGTCCCCTGATCCGCCCAGGGTGGGGGTGGGTGGCGGGAGCGGGCACGGTTTTGGAAAGAGTAGAGAAATCGGCAAAACAGTGCCAGTGACTTGACGAGGTGGCGGGCCGACTGAAAGAAAGAAGGATGCTCGCGAGTGCAGCGCTGGTGTGTCTGTCTGAGCGGGTGTCTACGCGCCCCGCATTGCCATGGAGCCTGGGTACCTAGTAAATATTGCGAGTGTGTATTTGCCCCAAGACGTTATCCTCCGCCTTCTCGTATTTCTTTCTGAGGGATTCCAGTTGCTAGTAGAAGCGCTACCACCAGAGGAGAACTTGGGGGCGGGGGATCCTGCAGAGGAGTGGGGGAGGTGGTTATTTATCCTGTAGAGAAATTAGGGCGTCGCCCTCCGCAGCCCTCCACACCTCCGCCGCCTGTCCCCACCTCCCCAGTGCCCCCACTCCACCGCCGCTGGCCGGGAGGATGCTTGGATTTCTTTCTCCGCCGCGCGGGTCTAACCCTCACTGCATGTATTTCACTGCAGGCTGAACAAAGCTCAGGCTCAATTGTGCTTCCTGCTTGTCAGCCTCTTGCCTCTCAAACGCGTACCATTTCCACTTGATGTCATCGCGCAGAAGGGGGCGAAAGGGACTCGGTGACAGATTCAGGTAACCCCTAATAATCTGGGTAGCCACCTGGGTGTCTCTGGGTCCTTTGGGCCAGCAGTGCCTGCACGGGGCGGTTGGGGTGGTTTCTGCAACACCATTGCATTCCTGCCTGTGTGGAGTGGGGGCTGCCCAAACTCCTGGTTCTGGGAAAGAAAGTGCCAATGACTTTAAATTAAACCTTCCTTTGGAAGAAGTCACTGAGGGCAGGTTGCATTTGGGGTTGTATAAATCCCACCTGGTTTTTCTTCAATGAGAATTTTGATGTAATCAACACATAGGCAGTTGAATCTGAATTGTGGGGTTTGGATATATGCCTGTTTGCTTATCTGTAGTAATTTATTTTGGCTTAAGTCTGTAAGTGGGATAGCGGTTTTTTTTTTTTTGAAAAGGTATCATTGTAAGGCTGTTTATAAATTTGACCGGTGCTCAATTAGGGCACCGGTCAAATGTGGCGACTTTCTTATGAAATAATGTCTCTCCCCCATCCCTTCTTTGTAACAGCATTTGCAATATCAAGAAGAACAAGCCGGCTGTAAGTTACTGGGAGGTGGAAGGAACATAGAAGACAGCTTTAGTTAAGTTTCCATTTATATAGCTGTGACCCATTAGGCTCTCAGTCTGCATTTTATCTTTAGGTTGTTGGTTCGTTTCCAAAAACTCTGGCTTGTTCTTTCCTTTCCAAGGATAGTTCTGTTTTGATGTCAGCCTAACCAGATCTGGGGTTATCTTGATAGAGCTCAATGAAAACGTAACCTTCAGACGTGTTAGGACACCTTGGCATTGGCGTTGTCTCCTAGAGGGCAGAGTCCTGGCGTCCTACACAAGTAGCAGAGGATAAGAATGGTTCTGGAAATGGACTCAAGGTTTGTCTTGTAGGAAGGAGGGACTGCTGAGGACCAAAGGCTATGCTCTCTCTTACACTGCAGCACTGGCGGCAGCAGCTCGGTATCTGTGGCAGATTCTCTCTTCATTTTCCCCCTTCAATTCCTTAAAAAATAAAATTAGAAAACTTGAAAGATTTGTCATTCACCTCTAAGGTAGTTTTGTGTTGAAAGGTGACTTTAAAAAACATACGTGACACCGGCATTTATCCTTCTGCTCAAAGCATGTGGAAATCACTAGAAGTAGGTGAATTATCTAGTCGGGGCTGAAACAAAGGCCAAGGCTTTGGAAAGATCAGATTTGTAATGGTGTTAGGATCGAGGTATTTTGACAAGTAATTTTTCTGTCAGCAATAATGCAGGGTGTGTGCTGTGTTCCTATGAGAAGAAAAACCACGTGATGGACTAATAAGGAGTATAATAATGCAAGAGAAACAAAGGGTGTGGTGTATTTTTTTTTTTAATAGAAAAAATAAATACCTCACACACAGAATTCCACATGGGAAAGAAAACAGCTGCCTGCACATGTAAATGCACGTCCAGGAACAGAGATGGCCATGGTGCAGTGTTAGGTTTCACTGTGGCTTTAAACTGTGTACAACAATACATCATAATCAAATGTCGTATTGATGTTCAATTTTTTTTTTTTTTTTTTTTAGGTGGAAGTTCCCCACCCCCAGATGTCTGCAGTAGTGCATTTCGCTTTAGGTTGGGGGAGCCCTAGAGGTTATTAGAACAACCTTTGCCTCTGGTGCTCCTTTTACAACATTCATTTAATTCATTCAGCAGATGTTTATCGTGCACCTGACACATACTGGGCTTTGTTATCAGGGCCAAGGAGTGAGGGGTGTGGAGACACAAAAATGAACCACCTTCAGGGAGCTTACAGGGTGATGGAGAAATGATGGCCTGATTCTAATTAAGCTCAGTGGAAGCTAGGGAGGGAGAGAGTAACAAAGAGTATGATATTGGACTGCTGAGGAGGAAGCATGTGATCATTCAGCCTTTCCTTGAATGCCTCGTTCACTGGGGAGCTCACTACTTTGTAAATGACTGGACCTGTTGTTAGAAGGTGACCTTTTCTTCATAGTCTTTAAATTCTTCAGCTGAATTCCACATAAATGGTTAGATTTCACCATTATCGAAAGGTCATTCTGTTTTCATCCCTTACTCCCTCAGAGTTGTTTGAACCTGTCTATCATGTTGGCACCCTCGACCTTTCAAAGTACTGTTTAGTCCCTGTCACACTTGAATTTTGAAACAAATTCTGCTTTTCTCTATGGCCTGATTTAGAAAACAGATGTGGGGTGGGAGGACTCTGTGCGTTCTTTTTTTTTAAACAGTGATGTATCAGCAAGATAGGTTAGGTTATTCTGCAGTAACAGCCTCTGAATCTCAGTGGCTGAATACAGTTTCTTTCTTTCCCGTGCTGTGTGTCAGGCACAGCACGGGAAAGAAAGAAACTGTATTCAGCCACTGCTCTTCGTAGTCCCTCAAGGACCCTAATTGATGGAGCTGTGATCTTCAGTGTGCTTGCAACATCAGTGAAGCACTGGAAGGGAAACTAGAGGGCCTTGCTCTAGTAATGACGTGATCTAACCCAGAAGTGACTGACATGGCTTTGGCCAGAACTAGTCCTGTGACCCCATTTAGCTACAAGTCAACATTTCTTATACTGAAAAGGGGGAACTGGGTACAGGTAAGCAGCACCGATGACTTCCACAAGTGATGTGGCTTAGACGAGGTTATAAGGTGTGTTCCTCTTCCGGCCTAGCTCAGTGCTTCATAGGATAATGGGGTATTATAGCAGTATTGACTGACTGAATGAATGGTAACTATCTTACAGAATCTGGCCCCACCCCAACCTGTTCCTTACTCATATGTTGGTATTATATTTACTAATATGATTGTATACTAGTCATCAAATAAAAAAGAATGATAATTTTCTCTCTTTTTGCCTGTCTCGAGTAGTCGTTTATTCTGAAGTGCTAGGCCAGGAGATATTCCCAAGGCTGGTTTTAGGAGGTTCATGCTTAGTATTATGTAATAGAGAGGTGTTACTTACAGACTTTCTCTTTCTCACCATTTGCCTCTTGTTTAAGACTTCCTGAGTTTGTTTGGAACAGCCCAGGGTAGAAAAAGAGTGGCAGGGGGGCCCAGCCTCACCCAGGGGGTGGCCTCTGCCCAGCAAAGACTGCGAGGCAACAGATAGGATCTCGCAAAGGCAGGGAGTACGTGTAGGGTAGCTTCGCGTTACCTTCTTCTTTCTTTGACGTTTTTAGAAAGAGCAATTTGGATGAGAAGCCTTTTCTGGTCACAGGACTAATAGACTACCCGGAGAGTTCTGGGGCATGCGTACTCACATTAGCAACCATGGTAACCATGAGGGTACGATTTCAAGCCTTCCTTGCCACACTCTCCCTAAAAATAGCTGGGTGCTGTGAACTAGGCATTGCAAAGGGCTGTGGATTAAGCAGTTGGTGGCTCATGCAGAGATTTTGCTATGGGAAGTGCTGGTCACTCACATCTTTGCTCATGTTGTGATAGATGCATGCATAGGTCAGAATTTTTAGGATTTGATGAGTACTTTTCGCAAAAGCATGGAATTTAACAAAGTAGTATTGCTCTGGCTCAGTCATCACTTTGTTAAAATCATCTTTATAAAGACAGCTTTCCATAGACAGGTGACATGGTCAACTGACGGTTAGCCCCTGAGTCACAGTGGCTAGAGGACATGGGTGTTGACCCAAGAATGCAGAGGCCTCCCTCTGGTCCAGCTTCCATCGAGGGACAAAATATCACACTCAAAAAGCTTCTAAAGTGAGAGATGAGCAGCCAAGATACCGGCAACGAGAATCAGAGAGAACCCGTCGCTGACCTCCAAGAACCAGGCCAGGGTGCCCGGGCTGGGCCGGGAGCAGGGCGCAGACCGAGAGGGGGAATGAAGTCCTCGGGGACTAGTTTTGAAACACATTTGGGAAGCTCCAAAATACATTTCTAGATCCCGTTTGGCCTCTGATTCCCCACCACTTTGATTTCATAATGAAGCCGTCCGGCTAGGCGGGCAACCCTTGTGCGGGGAATGTGGTCCCCGGCACCAGCGTGGCAGCGACGTGGAAGCCGGAAGGAGGGGGCGGCGTCGCTTTTCCTGCTCCTTCGCGGCTTTGCATGAGCTGCACCGGGCGTTCCGGGAGTCTGCCTCAATGATGGAAATCACCACTTGGATAAAATAAGTACTCATTTTTATGTTGAAGGATTTTCTACTTCTAGTTGACTTACTGTCGTAAGATTTAAAGAGGAATGTCTCAAATTGTGTATATGTGACTTGCATTTCCTTTGAGTGGTTCTTGAGGCTGGGTGATTTCCTGGTCTAGCTGCCGAAGCCAGAGTACATTCTTTGTCCCTTAGTGGAGGCTGCTTGTGCTCTGCTGGGAGTGGAGAGGTTGAGTAGGAAAAGACGCCTTATTTGTTACTTGATCTGTTAATCCCTGCAGAGATTAAACTCAATGCAAACATCCTGCATGATAATACTTATTCTAACATCACGTGGGCTTCCTGGGGTATCAGACCTTCATGCATATAGGGATGAAATGCAGATGTGCCACTGGTTGAGGCCAAGTCCCCAGGAAGTGGAATCTGCAGATGCTGTATTCTGTGCTTCTGTTTTCCCTAGATTCTTCTCTTTTATTGTACCAAGGGAATGCAATTTTTCTGGCTTAGTTCCCATTTATAAATCCAGATAATCACACCTGATGCACTCCTCACTGCAGTGCTATAAGAATTGATGAGGTTTTGGTAGAAGCTTTAACAGGTACTGTGGAAATAAGGAGCATTATTATCAATATCGGTATTCTGTTTATTAACAGATTAACTGGCCCTCCTTAGTTCCCATATTTCTCTTAATTTCTGTCCCCACTGCCACATCCTAGCCCAGAGCCTTATTTTCCTTTAGGCTGTTAGGGTGGTTACCTTCACTTGGCTTTCCCACCCCCAATCCATATTACAAAATACTCTTACCTTTAAGACAGTAGGCTGTTCTAATTGTTTGTTCCCTTGCTTAATAACCTTCAGTAGCTCCTGTTTTTTGGGGGAGGGATATTGGGTAGGGGATGAAGTTCATATTGTTTAGTCTTTAAAATTTTCCTCAGCTTGACCCTAGACTTCCTTTCCAACCTTGACTTTTGCTCTGCCTGACTTTAAAACGTCCACTGTTCCTCAAAAATGCTTTGCATAGCCTTTTTCTTAATTTCGGAATAGTCCATGGCCTCTCCCTAAAGCCCATCTTTAAAGATGGACTCAGCTCTTAACTCTTCTAAAACATTTAACTCCATCGCTTCAGTCCTCTGCAGTCCGTCACTCCTCCAAGAGTTCTTCGGCGGTATTGCCTCCATCTTTCATTTCATGCACACGACAAAGGGCACTTATCATGGATTGTCTTGTATGATCACTTAAGATCGACATGTCTTTTTTCTTTCTGTTTAATTGCAAAGAACAGAAACCCGCTCGAGCTAAACGGGACATCTTTTGTCATCGAGCCACATATCACAAGAATCCCAATGAGAGGTGCAGTCCCCTCCAAGGGGATAAGCGGGATGGCAGGTCCCTTGTAAGTTCTTTAAAGATAAAGACTGGATGAGGTTTAACCCAATGTTGTGCTCCCTCCACATTTGTACAAAGTCAGGGCTCGGTAGAAAATCATTGACAACACCGAAATGATTTTGACTGACTGTGATAAAGGAATTATAGATGCTTTTGGTTTGTAGATTTAAAGGAAGTTAAGAGCCTCGCCTACTTGCATTAATAATGATTAAGAATTGAATCAAATTAAGGTTGCTAGTCTGCCGCCTGCGAACCAGCTTTTGGGAGGCTGGTTCATCATTCTAACAAAATGATTTGTTGTTGATGGTCTGTTTTTCAACTTCAATTTGCGTGCTTCTTCCAAAACAACAACAACAAAACAAAACAAAACCCCTCTTTTTGGTGATATACAGCAAGCAGCATTAGAACTTTACACCCCACCAGGCCACCCCACAACCTCAAGGAGCAGATTGTGCTGTTTGGGTTTGACACAAGTGGGGGACAAGGTGACAATTGCCCACAACTGGCTACCACATTTCCTTTCTAAGTCAACTTGTGTTCATAAAGCGCCTTTGTGAGAGACATCTGGTTTACCTCGCCTCTTTTGATTTTCGGAATACTCATCCACATGACAGAAACTCTTCTTCGACACTCGGAATGCTCGATCATTATGGATAGTGTTATTATGAAAGAGGAAATGTGTTCAGCTGCTTGGAGAAAATGGCCAGGAATACATTAGCACTGAAATGATGGGCTCAGCTTGACGAATAGTGAATGGAGCTGAGATAAATGTCTCTAAAATAAAGTATTTAGTGTGATATTCTTCTGCAGTTCTATTGCTCTGGGGTAGGTTTGCAAATTGCTTCCTTGCAGGTTAATATGAAATTAAAAGTGATTGGAGAGCACATGGACTGATCTCTGTACTTTGTTTAGAGAATGTGCCCCTTTGTTGCCTGAAACGTAGTATTACTATCATTTTGAGTCACAGCTTATTCAACCGTGCAGGTAGAGAGCCATTGTAACTGGGGTAAGTACCTGTCCATTTCTGTTCCTTCACACTAACACTTCAGAAATCTAAGGTAGGAATCCATCTATTCACCTGTGGCGATGGGTAAAATAGCACTTGGAACACTGAACAATGATGACTTAGCCCTGTATTAGGTATACAATTGCGTTTATTAAATTTATTCAAATGTTAAGTGCCTACTGTTTGCCAGGCATTATTCTGCACAATTCTAACTAAAATCCATGCCTGAACTTATAATTTTCTTTTTAGGCAATGGCAAAGCTAAAAGGGAAGAAAATAAAAAGATATGTATCTGATTCTTTTTTCTCTCAATTTTTGATCCCTTACCATATATGCCCATCTTGCTTGATCTTAATTCAGTTGAGTGGTTAAAAAGATTTTGAAACTGCATAGGTTTGGGTTCAAACGTGAGCTCCGTCATTAATGACCTTGAGGAAATAAGGTCTGACTGAGCCTTGGTTTCTTCATCTGGACAATGGGGGACCTTATTGAATTATTATGAGAATAAGTGAGATCGTTTATGTAAAGTGTTGCCTTATACATTATAAGCGCTATATAAATGGCAGCTATGATTAACTTCCATTTTATTCAGCGTCTGTCACCCACCAGTCATTGTGTTGGATTCTTGAAATCTCAGGATGAATAATCATGGTCTAAACTGAAGCTCTTCGACTAGACATGGAGAGAACCACTTCCAAATAGCTACAGCCTTTGGCATTTATGTGAGAGGATTTCTTTTGTGTGTCATTGTCATTAGAATCTTGCCATTGGAGAGTCTTTGTAAAGCTTCGCTTAAATGACCCAGAGTTTAAGATGCTGGGCCCTCTCTGGGGGAATCTGAGAAAGCTGGGGGATTCTGAAACAGCCCCAGCCCATCTGGGTCTGTCTTAAAAGACATCAGCCTTTTTCTCCTGTGGTGTCACTTCTCCCTGGCAAGCTAAGGACCTCCTGTAATGGACCTCACCTTCCTAGGGTCTGGTTTCTTGGGGGTAGGGTGACCCACTGACTCAGTTTGTCCAGGACTAAGAGGATACCTGGGTCGAGGGACTTTTCTGTTTTGAACCAAAACAATCCCAGGGGAACCAGAACAAGTGGTCGCCACCCAACAGGAGTTCTGTCCTTGTTCTGTGATTGTTTAGAGTCCTGAGACAGGCTTCGTGGACATTTTACATGGTTAGACATACAGCCCCCCTAAGAGAAGAGGCAGGAGAGAATGGGGCACGATAAGACAGGAGGCGGCAGTGTGGCTGTGTCAGCCCCTCTATTTATGAATCTGCTTTTTGGAATGGGATTATTATTGTTATTTTAAAGAAGAGAGCTCTTTCATAAAGGCAAGAAAACGAGACTATACACTTAAAGTGTAAAGTGAATGAGAACTTAAAAAAATTCCATGTAAACAGTGGTATTTGCTGTGCCTGGTTGGATTGTCACACAGGGCTTGGTACTGAGCAGGGACTCAATAAATACTCGTTGCAGGAATGGCGGACCCAATTTATTCTTCAGAAGTAACTTGGAGAGCTGGCTTCCAGTTCAGGCTGGGTTGCTGACCGTCGGAGGATTTCAGTCTGGGCCCTTGGATAGCTTATTTGCAAATGCATGAACCTCGACCTGCTCTGGCTTCCTTGTTGCAGTGGTGTCTGGAGGGTACTTAGGTATGAGTATGCTCTTTTTGACTGTTTCTCCTTCCTGGTGGAACCACACAATGCCAGCAGAGGAGTTGCCTTATCTTTCTGCAGCAGGGGTGCTCCTGGGCGGTGCCCATGTTGTAAACAAGAACATAGCCCAGACTGCGATGGGGGTGCTCATGCATGCAGTGCCCAGTGCTTTCCTCCCAGAGATAGGGAGGGGTTCCTAATGAGTCTGTTAGTGCCTCACTGGCTCACTGGGGTCGGGAAGGGAACCAGGCCCGGTTGTGTACTACTGAGTGGAGACATCTGAAGCCCTGGCTCCAATTTGCTGGTATCCGTTCTCTCTGAATCTCTAACTCATGGGATTGATGATGGTATGGGGGTTCAGGGCCAGTCACCCTAAAGATGTGCCTCTGTGGTATGCAGATGGTTTTGAGCTAAGGGCAATTTTAGTTTCAGGCTCGAGAAATTTCTGCCCCTCCCTTTAACTACCTAGAAGAATTTAAATTAGGGGCCTTACCCATAGGAGATTATCAGAGGTGACTTCTTTTGACCTATCTGTAAGCTGCTCTTCTCATCATCCTGCAGTGACCCTTTGAAGCCCCCAAGGCCCTTGACCTCAGACCCAGCTCAGGACATCTCATTGACCAGGTCCCCCTTCCTGTCTCCGAACCTCTCGTGCATATGGGGGTCTCTGACTCTCAGGTGTGGGGGTGGTTCCCATACATATGTATTCATTACACTTGGTTATCTTCTCTTGCTAATCTGCCTCATGTCCATTTGATTGTTTGACCTGGAGGGGAGAGGAAAGTTTGCTCCTCCCCACAGTGGAAACTGATAAGGCCCTCAGCCGCCAATTTTTCTAGTCTTTGTGTTTTGTGTCTGTGGAGGCGTGACTGTTTATCCTGGAAGGTTAGGCTGGTGCAGGCGAGACCTTGCCAGAAACGGTAATTAGCTTTGCTGGTGGCCGGTTCTGTAGATCCCACGCAGAGGGTGCCCGAAGGTAATTGCGAGACATCTACGTCACCCTTTCAGAGTTCTCTGTAATCGGTATGGATGCTGAGATAGATTCGTGTATGTTCTTGATAAGCCAAATTTCTTCACGGTCTATTACTTCATCTAAGAAAAAGGTAAATAGCTTGTTTATGGAAGGAGACTCTAAACAAACAAAATTCATTTAGTAAATTACCTTTATTTCTGTACACAAAACGCTAAATATTAGTTCAAAGGGTTGCTAGTTCTTTGCAGACTCAGTAGTTTACTTATTTTTTCCCAACACTGGAGTCAGGTCTATCGAAAATTAATCGTTCACATACCTTGGGTTTATGACAAAATAATAAATAAAGTATTTCAGAATTGCATTTCCTTGACAGGCATACTTCCCCACAAGAAATTTGTTGATTTACTACAAAAATAATCTTCACTAAGAAGTTAAAAAGAACATGTCAGATTTTACCCCAGACTTATGTCACCTTATTTGGGGAACCCGTCCACAGAGATGCAAACCCTCTCTTTAACGTGCTCCTTAGAATAACTTTCTCCTGGGGTCAAGACCGGTCTGCAATGCAAGTTGAGAGAGAGGTTACTGTCCTGACAATTTAGAATTCCTTGTCAATTAGGGCCGTCATAATCACTTTTGAAGTGATAATCACTTTCGAAGTTTAAACACGATTTGGCCTAGTTCCTCTAGTTGGCTCAGCTTCATTTTATTCCTTACCTTTGACTCATCGCAAAGGGCAGCACCCTTTGCCACTTTTTAGTAAAGGGGAATGAGGTTTCACTCAGACAAAAGCCCTAGAAATAGATGACTGGATTGCCTGTGCTCTGGAATTCTTGCCCGCCGTCGGAGGAAGTGCTTCTGAACTCACTGACTCTCCCCTGGCTTCTGGAGTCTGCTTCCCTCATCTTAACTTCTCCTTCGAGATTCTGACTTGTAAAGAAACAAATTTCTTCCTTTTATGAGGCTGTTTAGTGCTAGGTGACTGGTGGTGTTCGATATAATCTATAATACTTAACAGCTAAATACATTTTGTTTTCCCAAAGCTGATCACAGTTAAAATAAGAAAAGTAATAGAGAGCAACAGTTTGAAGGAGGAAGAGCGAGGAAAGAGAATAATGGGGGTAAATTATTGGGTAGGAATTTGGTGTTTTTAAAGTTCAATTTTAGCTTCAAAATGAAGAACAACCACTGTTTTACATGGTGATGTTGGCTCCGTCATTAAAAATATTTTGCCCAAAGCTAATTGAAATTGTACTTAATAATGTCCTACAAGATGACATGGAAGTTTATCAGATATTTTCTTTCCCAAACTGTGTTAGAGTCCACAATTCATGACAGTTTTGAGGTGTGTGGGAGCTAACTCCAGCTCAAGATAGCAGTGTCTATCATATACTTCAGAGGCAGTTAAAGCACTGGCACTTTAAGCCTGTTATCTGGGAGGCAATTGAGCCTGGAGAGTTAGGTGACCTGTCCAAGGTCACGTGGTGAGTTTATGCCAGAGCTGGGATATGTCAGACCCTGGCTGTCTGGACTCTTAACCACAGCCTGCGAGCCACATTCACAATTGGAATTAAGAATCAGAAGAGGTGAAAACTCTTTAAAGCAAAACAAAACAGATTCAGTGTAACATAATTTAAGAAGAGATCAGACTTCTACACAGTCCTGATTTTGGGAACAAAGATAAATGATTTTGGTCAATCACCTGCCTGAATCGATTTGATGTTGACTTTGAGGCAGCGTTATTTGAAAGAGTTAGTGACTGAGTTTTGCAATTAGATTTCCTGCTATTCCTTGGGCTTCGTCCTATGCTACCACGTTTCTGTGAAGTCTGGGGTGTGAAATATTTCTTGAAGAGCCTCTTGACGGAAAGCCAGTGTATGTCTCTGTGTGAGGGATTCAGTCAGATGCTGGGAGCTTAAGACTTTCATGAATACACCACTAAAAATATGTTTGAATAAAAATGCATTTTTACAACCCTCCTCCCCTAGTTTTTCTCCATACTAGAAAGTAGAATAAATTATATCCGTTCATATTTCCTTTCCTTTGTTCATAAAGTTCCCTTTTCCTGCAACACCTTTTCTCCATCCCTGCTCCTCCCCCAAATAAACACCCTCCATAGCATCTAGATCGCAAACTGTAAGTACTAAATGCTTCCTTCAAGACTTCCTTCGCATTCCTCCTGCCTTATGGATCCTGCATCAAATCTATCAGGCAGAACTAATTTTTCTTCCATTTGTTCTTTTTATTCCCACTTACCCCTATGTATGCTCATTCTATTTATGGTTGCTCCCCTGCCCCAATGTGAATTCTTTGACTGTTGGGACCTTGTCTTATTTAGGAGTTTAGATGAATGAATGAAGGAACGAAGCAAATGAATGAAACAACCATCGTTATTGTGGCTTTTGGGATTAATTAGAGTGTATGTTAGTGGATAATGGTTGTAGACCTGAGCGTTGACATGTTGGGCTAGGTGCTTACCTAAATCTCAGCATCACTGACATTTGGGGCCGGATAATTTTTTTGTTGTGGGAGACTGTCCTGTGCATGGTGGAATGTTTAGTAGCATCCCTGACCTCTACCTACCAGATGCCAGCAGCCCAGTTGTGACAATTGAAATGTTTTCAGACATTGCCCTAGGACTCAGGAATCACCCCCAGTTGTACTAGATTGCTTTCTGCGTTGAGGCGGGACCATGGGACTGGTTTGCACCCATGGGGTGTGTGTGGATATGAGAGGCAGTTAAGAGTGGGGTGCCATTTCCACATTCTTTCTCTTTCTGATCTGTTGGCCAGCTGCAGGGGAGCAGTGGAAAACTGAAGGCCTAGGGTAAGAGGGAGCAACAAGATGGAAGGAGCCTGGGTCCTGAATGACTCTGTGGAACAGAGCCTCCCTTACCACGCTGTACCAGAATGCAGTGTGAAGAAGAGATTAAGCCATTATTTTGTTAGGCCAATGAGATTTTGGGGTGTTTGTTTTGGCTACCTTGCCTAACCTTCACTCACACTTGGAATGAAGAGACATTACTGGAGCAGCCATGTTAGTATTCCAAGTAGTGAGTGAAAACAGATTCTAACCTTGGACATAATCATACTGTGTATGAATATGTCTGCAATACAAGTTCAAGTTGAGATATTTGTGGCAATTTCTGTTTAATGCGATCTAACAGTTTTAAGGGAAAATGACAGATGTTGATACCCTACAGGCACAGCTGTTCCCCACACCGTTAATAAGTAAATCACTGTCTGATGTGATGGGCTTTGAAATGGACTCATATATGCTTAGTGCAGCCAAGTGCTGTGGATTAGTGTCCTTTAAAAAGCTGAACTCAAAACCTTGCTCATCAAACTAAATTCAGTACATAGTTCAAGAATTCTTTTGCAGCAATTAATTGTATTTGTGGTGCATCTATGCAGAGCCACTGACAAAAACGTGTAACGTCGATCGGCTTCATTTGGCTCCCGTCTGGATGCCAGCAGCGGGGTTGTTTGTGGGAAACAATGGCTATTTGTGAGCGAGCCCTTCAAGGGCTGAAAGCGTTGTGTTTGATTAGGTGGTCTTGGAGCCTGCTCCATTTGCATGGCGCTCGACCCATTGTACACAGATCTAGCCCTGGTGAACTTGACCCCACCTGTCAGTCAGTCAAAGGATCCCTGTCAGAAATAGAGCAAATCCAGCTTGACGCTTTTAAAGTGGGAAAGGCTCTCTTTCTAGTAAAAATCCTGCTTGGTATCTTAGTGACCAAATCTCTGATCCTTGTGTTTTCTTTCCTCATATAAGATATTTCCACAATGATGATGAGACTTGCACGTGGGCACTAATTACGTTCTAGGCTCTAAGAGTTTTGCAACCAGCATAAACATAATTCTCATAGTCTTATGGGGAAGATATTATTAATATCTCTATTTAAATTTATTTACAGTAAATTTAAGCACAGAGAGGCTAACTGACTTGACCAATGTCACAGAGTGAGTATATGTCAGAGCTGGGATTAGAACCCAGCTCTGATTAGCTCCATAGTTTATGCTATACACCGCTGTGGTGTGCTACCTCAGATTTTTCATTCTGTTACGGAGACTCGGTTTCTCTGAGATGTCCTGTATTTTCATGACTTCAGCTAACACCTGTATGTAATGATTGAAAAGAGCTGAGATTTTTGCTTTTTTTTTTTTTTATGTGGGTTGAACATAATTTCCCAATTTAGCTCTTGTACCTTTCATAACTCCTGGCATAGTCCTTCTTAGTGAGAAAGTACTAACTTAGAATGCTGGTTTGATTATTTTCATACAGAGACAATCCTTTAGGAGGCTACGTCTGTAGGAATCGGGACACACGTACACAAGGAACCCGAGTGCCAGGTGGTATTGGATGAGTGCAGAGAGGGAAAGATTACTTCTTGCGAGAGGTTTGGGGATGGCTTCACAGAAGAAGAGGGTTTGACGGTGCCCTTGAAGGGTAGGCAGTAACCTGGACAGGTGAGCAGGTAGAGTGGCATTCCCGCTGCAGCAGCTGTCTTCACGACAGCCAATAATGCTCTCTGACTGGGGCATGGAGCTGTGAGCCAGACTAGTAGGGAAAAGATTAGAAAGGTTGTCGGGAATGGAGACATTGGGATTTTTTTGGCAGGAAGCCGTTGATGGTTTGGGGGTCGGGAAGGATATGGGTATGAAGCTGTGCTTTCAGAAGCTTAATCCGACAGCCCTTGATGCGGATTGGAGCAGGAAAAGACAAAGGTGGGGAGATCAGTTGAGGTCCAGAGAAGACAGAGCGAAGACCTGAGCCCCAGGGCAGGGCAACAGGAATGGAAGGGAGGCATGCGTGTGCGAAACATTTCAGAGACAAAATTAGTAGCATTTTGGAGACTGATTGCATGAGAGGTGAGTTAAGTGGATTTTCAAGTCTGAGGTACTGGGTTAATAATGGTGTGACAAGTATAAAATTGCATAGGAAGACCGGATTTGGGAGAAATCAAGAGTTCGCTTTGGAGATGACATTTAGTAGAGAAGTCGGAGTTGTGCCTTCGAGAGTAATCGACATCCAGATTAGTCATTGTGAGTCCGAGGTGGACCCATGTCGCCACGTGGGATTGAGTGCCGCTAGACAGCGGGCCGTGAAAGGACATGGGCCGAAAGGGTGGGAGCAACAGAGAAAAAAAGTCTGTTTTCTGGAGCAGAGGACACCTGCATGTATGGAGAACTAACAGTGATATGTGACTTCATGTTATGGCGTAGCTTAATTACATTTATTATCCCCAAACTGGTTATGATTTCTCCTAGATTTAAAATATTTACAATGTTTTGCAGACCACGCATGAGGAATGTTCAGTATGGGACCCTGCCTGGAATTCCGGGAGTCCGGTCGGAAGGCCCTCTGCTCACCTGAGCTGGCCGCTAACTCATCGGCCCCTAGCCATGCTGGGGACCGGCCTGCCCGCCCCTGCCACCGCCTCTGGGATGCCTGCGTTCGCGTTCTTCCTCCGTCCTTCTAGTCAAACCCTAACTCTTCCTTTAATCCTCTACTTAAATCCCATCTCTGAATCCTGGATGATGCAGCTGAAGGTGACCTTTGCTGCATCCTGCATCTCGCAGATCTCGCATCCCGGGACGGCCAGCTGTTGACCCGCGATAGATGTGGGTTCTGAGGCCTATGCCCGCCTGATGTGTCTTTTGAATCCCAGGTCCCCCACTTATTTATTTATTTATTTTGTTTGTTTGTCCCGCTTATTTATTTATCTATTTACATTTACTGAATCATCCTATTCATTTATTTATTTATTTTTTTTTTACGGTAAACGTTGTCATGAACTGTTATCTGCTGACTAACTAGTTTTTAATCTCCTTAAAGATGGCAGTGATCTTATGCTTTTTTTTTTATAGCCCCCATGCAAGTCCAGTTATGGTATCTTCGTGCTGCTCAGCAGTTAAGGACTACCATCCGGGAGTTTTCTCCTCTCTTTGGGGGCACAGCATCTTGGTAGTGGAGCCTTGTACTTGCAATCAGAAGTATAATATGTCAGTTATCCCCATTGGCTTAGTTTATATTTGTCTTCTATTTAGAAGACATATTGACTGTCTCAATTATTTTTCTTCGGGCAGTTAATGCTCAGTGAGACTGGCAGTGACGAGATCGTCTTGGAGCAAATTGGGTTTTGCCTTTGGTTTCATGTAAGATGTTGGGGGTGGGTTTTCAGGAACCAAATTACGTGCAGAGGTCAAATGGGTAAAACAGTGGTAGAAGCCTAAAACTGGGTTTTATATTTCTGAAATTAATCAGACGAAATTCACTTGGTGTGGGGAACGGTTGTGAATAAACAGGATGAAACTAGGCTTATTGAGATAGATCAGGAGACTACTTTGGGAGTACAGTGGCTTTCATTTTCCTTTCACGAGATTTGTTTACTAATACAATCTCAGTTTCGTCAGGCTCAAAAAACCTCTAGTAATTGGTACCGATTAGTTAGCGTCCGCTGTCCTACGCCTTGGCCTGTTCCGTTTTCTCAGAGAACAAGTCCACTTTCTTTGGGTAATGGCGAAAGAACTCTTATTCTTTCAGAGGATGTGTTAGGTAGATGGATGTTCATAACTGGCTTTTGAATAATCACACTTTAGTACGGTGGCAGGAAAAGAAGCAAATGGTGATGGGAGCTACTCTAAGATATAAGACCGACCCGTTTTTAAATATGAGATTGTACAATTTTAAATATTGAATATCTTCAAATTGAGTTTATAAGATAAAGAGATAATTGCCATTGCGTACTTGGCAATAACTAAATCCAAAGCATTTTGCGAAGCTCTACATAAGTTACCCAATTTAATTCTCAGAATAATTTAGGACTAAATTCTGTTTTTATCCCCAATTTGTTGGATGACCAAACTGAGGCACAGAGAAGTTTAAGAGCTCGCTCAGGGTTATGCTGCCAAATGGCAAAACCAGGATGGGTACCCCTAATCTGATGGATAGTAGTGTTGGTATGTCAGTCCATTACAGTGCGGTGGGCTTTCAAACTTTTTGGAAGTAGTTATTGAAAGTACCAAAAAAAAAAAAAAAAAAAAAGAAGCTCTTTTCAGAAACAAAATATACTAACAATAAATGTCTTTGTAGTAATTAATTTCTGGCTACAGAGATGAACATGATATTAAAAATGAAATACTAAAAATGTTAGTTTTAATTTTAGTCACTGTGCTCTAGTCATAACAGAGTTGTAATTAATTATTTTATTGTGGCTATGTTGTTTCCACACCAGAAATTCTTCTGGAAATTATAGTGCAACAAATAGCTGCTGAAATCTTGATGGTAGTGATTATATCCATGCCATAATTGTGCGAGTATAGACTAATGAGGTTATTTTGAGGGAAGTCAGCTTTGGTAGAATAGCGAATGCTTTTCAAATGTAGGACAAGCCAAAAAGGAAAGAGGTTCAATTATGGAGTTGTAATACATAATAGAAACGGGTGAGTTTTCAGGAATATTTTGGAGATTAAAAATTACACTGCCCAGAGTGAATTCAGAGTTTTTTAACCAGACAAGATCATTAGCAATATTTTTGGCTCTGGTAATAAATTTAAAAAAATAAACATTCGCTAATCTCTAGCATGCTTTCCAAAGTCTCCATGTTTAATGTTGGAAGTAACGTGACGTCGTCAGGTCTGCCACCTTTCTGGAGTCTCCCTCGGAAGAGGTTTTAGCTTTGCCATGAGTATTCTAGGTGTTAGGGGCTTACCATGTCCTGAGTAAACGGGTCCATTTTACAGTTAGGAAAACTGAGACTAAGTGAGGTGAATTAATATTCCAAGATCTCTGCAGTCAGAGGTGGATAGAACACGCATTCTTTGGAACCTGCTCATGCTCCAGGATTCGCTGTGTGCCCACCCCAGCCCTTCCTTCTGGCGGTATGCCACCAGCATGCTACGCCACCCCTGCGATGTGATCTCACCCCGCGGGCCTGCGGTGTCCATCGTTTTGCCATTAGAGATTCATTCCTTGTGGTGTGGTGAAAACAGCAGAATTGTGGTCACTTGGTAGACCGAGCGCTGTGTCCCTACTCTGCTACTTATTTCTCAGCATTGGGATCCTGAGCAAATCACTCCTGAGCGAAACGGCCTCATTTAAGATGAAACTGGCCGTACCTATCTCAGGAGGTCACGGCGAAGGACAATAATGATAACCGTGGTGCGTGGAGCCCTTGCAAGGTGCCAGGTGCTGTTTTCAGCACTATGTATTTGTTAGCTCCCTTAATTCTCAGAACAATAATCTGAGGTGGGAACCGGAGGCCGGCCCAGAGAAATTAGATGACGTGTCTGAGGTCTGAAGCTGGTATAGACAGTGCCGCATGAATTACTTCCTTTCTCTTTTCCTGCCGGGTGTTATGTCCATCGGTTCTCTGCGGCAATGTGAGTGCCCTTGTGAAGGGCAGCACATGCACATCCGTAGGGCTAATCATTTGATTCCCGCATCGACCATCCCCTCTGGGGAGCAGGTGCGTGTTAGGGTGAGGATCTAATGGAGGGAGTGTGAAAACAGAGAGCACAGGTTGTAACATTCTCTGCGCTCTGCTGAGACCCTGGGATGGGTCTCAAAAACGGGCAGGAGGCACGGACGCAGGAAGGCGGTGGGCGCTTGGTGTAAACTGGACCATTTACCTGGGACGAAGCGGCTTTTACCTTGGCTTCACTTTTCTTTTCCTTAGATCCAAAGAAGTGAGGTCTACAAACACCCTGGTAGGAAAATAGGACTTTGATCCTTTTTCTTTCTTGGTTAATCTTAAAAGAATTCTTCTTTCTGCATCCTTTAAAAACGGGAGAGAGAGAACAGCGATGTCCTGAAGCAAAACCTAAAGGGAGCAGGGTTCAGAGTCAAGACGCAAACACCGCACTGGACCTTGGAGCAGTGGAGTTGCCAGGGATTTTGAAGTCTTTTTTCAAGGGGAGCAAGCCAGCTGTGGACGGACCAAGGGGCGAGGGACGGCTGATGGGAACCGGAAAGGGAGGCGTGGCCTCCACCCTTTCTTCCTTGGGTAGAAGGAAACCAGAGCAGACCAGAGCACTGAGCACCAAAAAACTGTTTGGGAGACAAGGAGATGAAAAGTACGACATGACGGTTTTTTTAAATCCCATGCTCGTGTGTATTTGCAAGAACAAATTCCATCCTCAGACACGCTGTTCAGTAGAGCCTGTTTGGAGTGCACAGGCCACGTCGTGCCTGAAATGAAATTTGACCAGCAAAGGCTTCCTGTGTGCTTTCCACACCCCCACTCACTCCAGGCCCTTTGTAATCTTGACAACAGGGTATTAATGTTAAATGTGGGTCTGGCAAAATAATATTTCCATATTTTCAAATTCTTTTTCAAGAGAGGGTGAGGTTTGGGAGAAATGGAAGGATACGATTTGACAAGGTAACATGGTGATGCTTAACCTGAGTCAGTAGACGTGCGTGGCTTTTCCGTCCTGGATCGAATTCAGAGTGAGCAAGCTCAACATTTAAGTCTACGTCAGAAAATACAGATGCTTATAGTGAATCCTAATTACACTGCTACTGCTGTCCTAGTTTCCTGACCAATGTGTATCAACTTATATAAACTTTCTCATTTTTTGTCTTTCTATCACTGTTGCTTATATAGTCAGTTGAAATTTGAGGATAGAGATTTCCCATTTCTATGGATTTCACTGATTAGAATTCTGTGGTAACTGAAACGAGGGATTGATTACTTTACCTAGTCCTCCTTACGAAGAAATGGAGAACTCAGGATATTCATAAAACAAACAGGATTACCTGTAAGACGTTAGAATGTTCTAAAAATCTTTTCGAAGAACCTCAAATGCTTATGAAAGACCTGTGCTCTTACAAATGATGAATACTTTTTAGTTCTTCTATTTAATCATCAGAGTGGGGAGCCTTAGAGTCTCCAGTAGAGGCGATTGTTTATCGATCCGATTTTAAGGGACATGTGAAGAATCCTGTGTCGTTGACCTTTTCACAAAGGCGCCTTGGTAATGCCTGCCCCTGACTCTTCTACACACTTTTCTGCTCTGCGTTTTCCCCTCACATAACTATAAGGCAACATACCGATCTATGCTTCTCCTTCATTTAGTGAACAACTTCGAAGTTGCTTCTAAAGCCTGTCCCGCTCCTTGTGACCTGAAGTGGCCTTTCTGGATGCCCAGTGCAGCGAGTCCCCTGCAGGGTCAGCTAAGGGTTGCTGGCTGGATTCCCTCTGTCCTAGGGTCTCTGAGCTGACACTAAGCAGGTGTGGCTGCTCTTGAGCCATTGAATAAACTGGGAGGGAAAAAGAAATGTTGGAAAATATTTTTTAAACGTTTTTCTCTGGGAGAAACACCTTGAACGTAACACAGCTACGTTCGACACTTGCAGGCCAGCCTCTGTAGTCAGCAGCTCATTCTGAGCCTGGCTACAAGGAAAGGGATCGGGGAGAGTTAGGAGAGCCAGCCCCTCTCCTTAGAGACTCTCCTCGGGAGGTTTTGTGAAAAAGGCTCTTGGGCATCCAACCACACTTATTAAGTGCTAAGAAGGTGAGCAAAAGTGATTTAATAGAGTGTTTGATTTAGCTATAGCCTATTCGTTTAAGGTTAAATTTACATAACAGTGGAGTTGTATTTTCTGGTGCATTTTGTGTAATTTTACAGTACTGCAAGTTTCCTCATAATGTGCGTGCCCTGGACATTTGTAACCGTTTTATTTACGGGATTTAGGAACATTATTCTACATTTTAGATGATCACCATGAGTTAGAGTTGTTATCTCTGCTTTCCGTGCCGCATTGCCGTTGGTTTCAGGATTTATTTGATGCTGAGTTCACGGTCAGGAGTGGATGCCTGGACGGTGAGGCGCGGGCCGTGGGGAGTCCGGCCTGTTTTGCATCGGTCACCTGTGGGAGGGTCGACAGAAAAGCTACAGGGAGTGAGTACAGCTTTCCTTAAAATTAAAAAAAAAGAAAAACTTCTCTCAAATATCTCTTTGCTCCCCATCCTGCGGCCAGGAAACACCGGTGAAAACCAGTCTGACTTGTGCATTCAGATCGTCATTTTTTATAATGCACGGGTCACTCTAAAGTTCCTACTCTGAGAGTTATCTCTCGCCAGTTTTAAATCCTAGCAGCCTCGCTTCATAAACCCATTAGCTAATGAGAAGATATCTAGGTGCTCTCCCGCTCCTGTGGTTTGTGACATTTGAATGCTTGGTGGGAGAAAAATTCTCCAACAGGCAGAGCTTTTAAAAAGTGCCCATAAATTCTTTCCATCTCCTCATCTCTCACTCCTAAAGGACCCAACTTTGGGACAAGCCCCTCAGTCTGTTATTTATTTTCTTTCTTGCTTTTTGAAGTGTTCCCGCTGATTTGCCAGAGCAGTCATTAGTTCCAAAGGTTATATAGACTATCTCACCACGGCCCTGCTAAGCTGTGGGAGCACGGGCAGGTCATGGGCAAGGACCAGTAGACCCTGGTGGGCCTGTGGACCCTACTCTGTTGGTGATGAGGAGCGAGTAGGATGTCTGAAGCTGTAGTGTGGCATCATCAGATGGTTGAGGCGTGGGAAACCGGGCAGAAAGGGTGGGTAAGAATCCTGGCTCTGCCAGTTACTCCGTAACTGTGTTTTAAACGTCTTTGCTGCCATCGCTTGATCTGCAATATGAGGGCAATAGGGATGCTTTCCCTAAGTGGTCCCAAGGATAAAGGAGTCACCACGTGGAAAGCCCCGGCATAGCGCAGCACCCCTGAGGGCTGGCTGGGATCTGACTTGCCATTTAGGGGCAGTTCACAGGATGGTGGGAGTGAGGGAGAGGCTGGAGACAAGGGACCTGGTTTGCAAAGTTGCAGTTGCCAGTGAGGTGTGCCCTGTGGGACGTGGTCCTCTGAGCTTTGGAGGTAGGGGGTACGTGGTCAGGACTGTCCCTGCCGGCTTCTTCATTAGCCTATGGTGCTTGTAGCAATAGACCTAAGAGAAATTTTATGAGGCAGAATCACCAGAGCATGGTGAAGCTTCAGAAGCATTATATTATCTTGTCTTTTGGACAATGTGGTCACTCTAGGGCCCACTTGTTCTAAAAGGGAGATACGACATTGAACCTCAGCCGGCTAGTCTTCCTTGTAAACTAAAAGAAAATGGCCATATATATAGAATTTTATGCGGTTTCTTTGGGGACGTGGGGACAGATACTGCAGGGACATTTGCGTTCAATTTAAAATGAGTTTCCTGGGAAATCGATTCGACTATATGTCTAAACTCTAATGTTGAGAAAACTCTTTTCTGAGGCACAAAAGTATTAGTTCATTATGAACCTTTTTGAGGTGAGAAAGATTCTAAGTACTAAATTCCACCACGGAATGGAGGCTGCTAGCAGGGGATTATCTAGGACTTGGGTTTAGTCAGTTTGCAAAACAATTCAGCAACGTTTAAAAAGGCAATGGGAGGAGATAGTATTGCTTTTTTGTGCGGCCAACCAGGTTTGTCACATGGATTAGTAATTTAGATAGGAACAGCCATGAATCACTACTTAGAGTTTCACATTTAATTTTATCCTGGAAGCAATTTCCTTTCAAATTTTTGAGCTGCAGTTATCATTAATGAATTAAACATTATGAAACCCAGAGAACTATTAATTCATTTTGAAGTAAGTAGACATTTAAATCTGAAAAAGAAACCTTAAATTTTTTCAGTGGTGTTTAATATTTTCAAGCTGGCAAAATGTGAAATGCCATTCCTGGATGTCATTTCCCAGAGTCGCTAGTGGTGGGTATTGGGGCGGGGGGTGTATGTGCCAACATCTTGGCTGCAAGTTTGGGAGTGTGAAAAATGAAGTCGAGTTTTCTTGGTGACCAGTGATGGGGCGTTTCCCAGAGAAGAAAGATTAAAATATACGGAAAAGGCAGCTGATTAGAGAGAGCGCTCCACCCACGTATCTTATCGTCAGTGCTTTTCAGTTTAAGCCTTTCAAGCTTATCCTTTCCTGGGGCACCTGCCACCCACTCTGGCCCTGTCTTCGTTCCCCTTACTGGATGTTGCTGTGGAAAGGGCTCCTTCAGCCATCAGAGGTTGTCGGACATAAGTCTGGGTGCTCCAGCCTCTCAAACAAACGCTCTGAATTCCAGCTTCAGGAAGGTGTGCCTTTTGGGGGGTGACGAGAGTGTGGAAGGGCCTGGTGGTTACACAGGAGTATGCGACGATTCAGAAGCACTGAGCGTGATAGAATGCCAAGGCCAGAGATCTTACCTGTCAAGCCTGGAAAACGTGTTCAATTCTTTTCCTTGAAGACCCTTCAATGTGGAAAGCCGGTCAGAGAATTGGCAGTTTGTGTCTATAGCAGTGTCATCCCAACGGCTGGAAAAGGGAAAGGGGCTACTTTTCAAGGCCAACAAATTTGATTTCCTTTGGAACTTTCGTTTAATTCATCTTTTAAAAAACAAAACAAAACAAGATTTAGGGCTGTTTTTTACGCCTACCCCCTTCCCCCCCCACCTGCACGTTTTTTTGAAAGCCTTTTACTTTGTCAACAGAAGTTCTTTTCAGGATGGTCATCTCATCTGTGGGCAGCCCCTGATCTGGTCTGTGCCTCAGTTTCCTCACGTGTAGAGTGGGAATGACGGCGCCCGCCCTCCTTCCCTGCTCTGTACATGGTAACGAAGATGAAGGGTGGTCATAGGTATGAAAACCCCTAATCGCTTTCTGGCGTGTGAGGCAGAGAACTGTGAGGGTCGGGGGGGTGGGGGTGGGGTGAAGGACTGTGTGTGAACAGGGAGAAAAAGCACCTTTAGTTCCTACCCATCCCCATTTCTTCTCCAGCGTAGGCCCTGACTTAGGTAGTCTGGCTTCTTAGTGGAAGGACGCTCCCTCTGAGGGACTCAGGGCTGGTCTTTCTGCCTCCGGGCCAGCCAGGCAGGCGGCCAGGCTATGAAACGGGCCCCTTGGCATAGACAGGCATTTTCTCTCTCCTGTTCAGTGCTGCTTCTAAATCGAGAGGTTTTTTATGATTCCTCAGCTGTTCGTTTTTCCCTTGTGTTAATTTCCTAGGGCTGCTCTGACAAAGTACCACAAACTGGGTGGCTTATGGCAACGGAAATGTACCCTCTCACAGTTCCAGAGGCTTGTAGATGCATCGCTCTGATCTCTGCCTGTCATCACATGGCCTTCTCTCCTCACTTGTCACTTCTCTTCTTCCTAAGGACACAAGTCGTGTCGGATTAATCCAGTATGACCTCATCTTCACTAAACATGCGACAACTCTGCTTCCCACGAGGCAGTATTCTGAGATACTGGGGATACACCTCAGAACATACCTCAACACATACCTTTTTGGGTGACACCATTCAACCTATCACCCTCACTCCCCCGGCCCCCCACACACATAGGGGGTTTGATATTCAGTCCTATTGCAGCTTCAAGCGCATTTTCGGAGGGCAGCATATGCCATCCTGGCTCCTCCCAGAGCTGGTCGCTGTGACCTTATGCCTCTGATGGCTGTGTCGTGAGCCCCTGGGAACATGGTCTGTGAGAGTATCGTGTACCCTTAGGAAGCAACTCAGAGTTTGAATCAGCCCCAGAACAGCTCTCTGATGGTCTGCCGCCACTTTCGCTGAAGTCAGCTGAGCCTGGCACCGAGAAGCTTCGATGGGACCACCGGGAGGAACAAAAGTCCTTCCAGTTATATTGGAAACAATAGGTTTTATCAGAAGTACTGAGGTGGGAATTTGAGCAAACACATATGTCCCACCCTGCGAGGTGGCGTGAGTACGCGCCGGCTCCTGAGTGGTGCCTGCAGGTGACGGTGACTGCGGGGCCCAGCACTCGGCTCCAATGGTCCGTAATACGGGGTCATGGCCACGGGGCATCCGATCCGCCCGCGTGGGTTAGAAGCTCCTCCTTTGCCCTCCTGCACTCAGTACTTGACATCACCCCGTCCGTAAGAAACACGGACTTTCCCCAAACAGCGTCCATGTAGTAAGAAGGAAGCCAGGAGACCTTGAGCTTCGCCTTGGTTTTGCCCTTGTCTTGCCCACTAAACTTAAGCACACTTCTTATTAAAAAGGATCCCAAGTTTCTCATCTCTGTGTGAAAAAAGTGAAACGTGATGTATCATGATGTCTGCAAGGCAATTAATAGGTTGCTGTATGCGAGCTGCTGGTGGATCTCAAGTAAACGGGGGTGAGGATGAGGAGAGCCCCTCACTGGCTCTCTTCACGAATAAATAGTAAAAGCTGACAGTGGCTTGGACCGAAGTATTTCAGGAAGAACTAGATCTGAAATGCAGAGGGCCGGTTGAGGGGTGCCAGTCTTGTTCTCAGGGCCTGGCTGGGCCCGGAAGGCGTGCCGTGGTCCACCTTCAGATTAAGTGGAGGAAATGCAGGAGGGCTGGGGACCTCCCGTGTCCCCTCGGAGTGACGAATTGCAATAGGATGTTGAAGGAGATAGAGCTGGTGACTTTTTCCAGAGGCGGCAATATTGCAGGGGCAGGCTCCTGGTTCAGGGTGCCGGGTTGTAGGGTTGGCAGGTCCAGGTGGCTTGGAGGTGGGAGGGGCAGCCAGGAGTCCAGTGAGCTTCAGACCTGGAGGGCTAAGAAACCCAGAAAGGACTCACATGAAGGTAGAGGAGCCCTGGGCAGGAAGTCACAGCAGCGCTGGCAGTCAAGGGGACTTGGGCGGGGGTCCCAGAGAGTTGCTCCAAAGCTACCTGGATGTCCCCATTAAGATTCGGGCTGGTCCCAGAACCTGGGGGTGGGGAAAGGGATTGCAGTTGGGAGAAGTCAGGGCTGGGGTAGATCTCCAGGTGGGACACCCAATGCCTGAGACAGGGCAGTCGTCCTGCCCAGCCTTGTTATAGGGTCTTAGCCCTGCTTTATTAATTTCAATAGATTTCGTGACAGAGAAGATCCCAAAATAAAGCTGAGCTCATATCCACCACCTCGGCACAGACTGGAGTTATTTTTGCTGCTGCTGCTGCTGTTTTACTTATCTGATTATTTATAATCACAGGGCAAATGCTTTATTTCGGAAAATACTATCGAACGTAGAAGTTGATACACGTCCACAATAAATTTACTTTAAATGACTATCGATTCACAGGGCTGAGGCTGACCCATGTTTGGTGATATGGTACCGCCCAAAAACGGAATGAGCAAAGGCGCAGGCATAGTTTTGATCGCTGGCCAGGGCCTGGAAGACGTGGAAGTGGAGTGTGGGATTCTCGGCTCCTTTCGTGCCCCCGTATGATGAGAACATGGCCGTGAACCATGAGCCGTGCTCATGGGAACACAGGAACCGTGAGGAGAGGAACTGCAGTCCCGATAACCGACTGAGGGGGAGTGTTGTCTTGCCTGTCTCTGCTCGTAGAGAAAACTCCGTTTATGTGGCTGTTAAAAATTTGCTTAATTTTGCCAGGATTCCAACCAGAGTCTTCTGAGGCCCTATGCATTCAGAAGCAAGGCCCAGCCAAAATATATCACAGCTTTTGACATGCAAATTCTTTGAACTTCACCATGAAAATAAAACTACGTGGACACGGTGTTTCAGGCATTGCAATAGGAATTGGGTGATCTGTGTTTTTTTTGTTGTCGTTGTGACTGGACGTTGGATGACTTATTTAATTTCCTTAAAGTCTCAAGTTTTCTTGAAAGTTTCAAGTTTCTCGTCTGCGAAATAGAAAAATTTCTACACTTTCTTCCTCTTTTAGTGTTGGGAGTTATGCAGTGAATAATATACAAAATAGTGTTTGAAAACTGATATATTATACGACTGATACATAGGAATTATCGGCACAAAGGTAAAAAGTCAGATTCTCTTTTATCCCTGTTCCCCTGCATCTATTTATATTCGCCTCAGAGTTTTGATTGGAAAATGCTGGTTTTTCCTTGTTTTATTACTCGTTTTAAAAAGTTATCCTGAGTAATAGCACTATAGTCTAGATGAGGGCCATTTGAAGAGGAATTATGCAGAAGGATGTTTGTAAATAATGCTTAGGTGACACTATTGTGATAATTATGGCTTTTTGGAGATGAGTTTTATAGCGAGTCCTCAATTTTCCTGTCACTTTTTTTCTGGGGTCCCACTTAAGCCAGCACATTTGTTTCACAGAACTAGCCGTTTGGGGATCTGAATCCCGAGGGAGTGAGTTCAACAGCTCTGTGAACCTACTTTTCTTCTTCTGTGGCTAATTCTGCGGACCCCCCAGGAGGACAAAGGCGGCAATATCAACCTACTCCTCCACCCCTAGTAGCACACCCCTTCAGATAGTCAGTTTCCAGCTCCAGCGAACAGCTGTCCCTGGATCACAGTGACCTTGAATGCTGTGATGAACCCTCGGTGGCCAGAGGGCCCCAGCGATGATGCTTCATAGGGAATCCGCACCCCAAGGATGACCCCCATCCCTCCCATCCCTTCTGTGCCTGTACCTGGGGAGCTCTGAGTGCTGAAGGCAACATGAAGGTGCAAGACCCTCCTTCAGATAACTATAAGTGTCCTCGGGGGTCTGCGAAACAAACTCTTGGGAACCCCAAGCTCTGTGGCTTTCCCAGGAGATATACCCGTTGTATATATCACCGCACCATTCTCCACCTTATGTGTGTTCTCCAGCTTTTAGTTGTTGGAGAATCTCGAACGTCAGCTGCATTGTCTTCACTTGACTCACCAACTCAGTTCGAATCTATTTTCAGGTTGAAGTCAGCCAATAAATTTTGTTAATGGACCTTCTGGAAGCTTCTAGAGTCAGAAGGGGAGGAGGTCTTGGAGATCATCTTGTCCAGCCCTCCCACTTTATTCATGAGAGCTGAGATCCAAAGGAGTTGAGAGACTGGTCCAGGTTTTGCCGTGAGTTAAGGCAGAGCCGGGACGGGAACTTGGGGCTCTTCTACGACCTGGATGCAGGGAAATATCAACTGTCCATATTTAAATATGGAGTAAGGAGTACTTCGCAGGTGTTTAGTTTAGCCAGGCTATTTTTGAGGTTGTGGTATTACCAAAATAATGAATCACACAGACTAGAACATCCTGTTTTTATTACATGTTTATGGTTGACTCCTGGTAAACCAGAATTTCCTTATGTTGTTACCCTTGTTGAAAAGCGTTACCGAATGCATTGGTTTGCTTTTCGGAATTAGTGACCAAAACTGACTTTTCGATGTCACAGAATCTCGCCGCCCCTTAGAATCATTCCAAATATTGGTTATCATTTCATAAGATTATAGCTTCAGAGCATGGATTTGGCATGGGCACAGGCCCCACAGTCTGTTCCAGTATGGTCGCTCCTCCCCGCCACATTAGCTTATTTACAGTATAGTGTATTCTGGTTGTCCGAATTCTTCCGCATGACCTTTAAGAGCCCAGTTTGCGGTGATTTTATTGTCTTGTGGACGGAGCGATGAGTTGCTGGGATCACACCAGTTGCATTCTGATGAGCCATTGATTTTCTCTTCCTTTTCACGGCAGACTGAACACAGACTCAGGCAAGGTCTAAGCTTGGCGGCGAGAGTCGCCGGGCTTGTTTATTTTCTCTTGCTGTTAAAGTGGCTGTGATTCAGCGATTCGCCAGGCTCTTCTCTCCCTGACGAGCTATGCTAGTGAGAGCAGAGGAGTTTGAAACTCCAAGGCAGCAGTGACAGTGTGACCGTCAGATTAGAATACCCTTCATGTAGAAGGCCTTCACCCCCTGCTTCCCGATTACCCCAGCCAGGATATGCCACATTCCAGAAGATCACCGAGACTCTGATTACCAGCCCTCAGCCCTCTTGACTTCCGTCCATTGAGAGGAAGAGAGAAAAGAACTATGGAAAATGACCGAGAGGACAATTTCCCATGTACTCCTGAGTAGGTTGTTTCGAACATGGAGGATGTGGACACCACCTATTACAGGTTTTCCTGGAGACGGTTACGGTGCATATGTGTGCCTTAGCAAGTTCAGATGGCTTTGCTGTCATAACTGAGGGCTTGCTTTTTCCCACCCCCACGTACTTTCTTGCGTGAGTCGTCTCTCCGATAGCTGTGGCATCGAAGTCTGTCTGATGAATTACCGCCTCAGGGGGCTTGCCGGTTCTTCTGGACCGTGGGGAGGGGGTCTGGTTTGAGACAGGTTAACCAGTGGCGGTACGTGGCACTGGAGGTTGCCACTTGGCGTGTGTTGGTTGACGAACAGAGGTAATGTGTGGGCAAAGTGAAAACATTTCTCGTTGAGTATGGCGAAAGCTTGGAAAAGAAAAGAATATTGCAAACATCACCTCATCGCGGGGAGGCGACAGGAGTGCCAGAAAGAAAGTGGGGCTGGGAGTTATAGGATTAGGTTTAGATTCAGCCCTGCTGGAGACGTGGGACCTGGTCAGGTCGTGCAGCCCTGAGCCTCAGTTTCCATTGAATAATGAGGATGGTGTGCAGGGCAGTGGGTATAATGGTTGGTGGGGATGTTTGCTTACTCCGTGGTAGGCTGAATAATGGCCCCAAAGATGTCCTTGTCCCAGGCCTTGGAACCTGACGATGTTACCTGACATGGCAGAAGGAACTTTGCAGAGGTGATTAAGGATCTGGAAATGGAAAGATGATCCTGGAGTATCTGGATGGGTCCGATGTAATCACAAGGGTCCTTCCCTATAAGGGAGAGGCAGCAGAGGAGTATGAGGAAGGGGCCGTGAGTCAAGGGATGAAGGCGGCTTCTAGAAGCTGAAAAAGGCAAGGAAACGGATTCTCCCCTCAGCCTTCCGAAGGAACCAGCTGTGCCCATGCCTTGACTTTAGCCCAAGTGGACTAATTCGAACATCTAGCCTCTAGAACAATAAGAATAAATTCATGTTGTTTTAAGCCACTGAACTTATAATAATTTGTTACAGCAACGATAACAAATGAATACCCTTACTTATCTCATAGTTCTTGTAATGGTTAAATGTGACTTCGTATTTATATATTTCTAAATCTCAAAGTACTGCATAGATGTTAGTACTTTTAAAATGAACTCGTGTATTTATCTGCATTTCCAGGTTAAGGTGGTCAAGATATGCTAAGACCAGGGGAATGATAATCAGGACTTTTCAATTATGCAGCGAACAGTCTGTCTGAAAATTTAAACCCATGTCATCAAATGATCTTTAATTGGGAAATTGCTCATCATCATTGGTGTCTGTGAGTAACTTTTTAGGCAAGCAGGCAGGTGTGTACCTTACTTCTGTACCTGTGGTCTCAACCTTGGATGCTCACCAGAGTCACCAGGAGAGCTTTTAAACATCCAATGTTCAGGCCACACCCCAGGACCATTATATCGGAATCTCTGCAGGTGGAACCTGAACATTGGTATTTTTAAAAGCTCTCCAGGTGATTGCAGTGTCTTGTGTCTGATGAGTAAGATTTTTAGGTCCATTCTCTATGAAGTCTGCTGATCGAGGTGTTCTTCGGAATTTTAAAGGGAAATGGCTCTGCTAAGGACTCTGTGTCGTATCTTTCAACGGGATTACCATATCAGTTTGTGAGCTATGGTGTGTTTCTGGCAAGAAATACAAAAGTATTAGCCAACATCCCTGACGTGTTCAGCAAACAGATTGGCGTGCCCTGGTGGCAAACACAATTTCAGTAAGCAAACACTTTTCTCCTCGTATTGCCCAAAGGTTTTTAAAAGTACTCGTGACAGGGAGAAATGGGAAACACGGAGCCTTTCTCTTCAAATGGTTGTGCCCCTGCGGAATTAATAAATATTGTTTTTACATATGTCGTAGGT
Organism: Pteropus medius; assembly: GCF_902729225.1. Classification (NCBI taxonomy): domain Eukaryota; kingdom Metazoa; phylum Chordata; class Mammalia; order Chiroptera; family Pteropodidae; genus Pteropus; species Pteropus medius. Next base: position 10,144,994 of record NW_024340849.1, read on the forward strand.
CCTTATGTCTCCAGTCTGGAGGAGAAAATAATCATTTTGAGATTTCTTTCTTTGGAACCACTGTCGCCGGAAGGAGCTGTGGTCTTTGAAAAGCGCCAGTGCCGACTCCTTGTGTTCCCGGGTGCTCTGAGCTGCGATGTGCCGCGGAGGGCCTCTCCGGGCCGCCTGTCACTAGGAGCGCCCCGGCCTTTGATGGCAGGTGACGTTATCTGCCTTATACGTGTCACAGGGAGGGTATGATAGATAGAATTGTGTCTATAAATCACAAAGGGCTATGCAGATGTGGCTATTGTGTTTTCGTTGGGAATTCTGGGTTGAAGTTAGAAAGATGAGAGAAAGCCTGTAGCATTAGCTTATTGTAATTATGTATAAGAACAGGTGGGTCCTTAGTGACCAAGTAGAGACACTGGCTGTAGATGGCGTGTGATTTCTTACGGGTCATGTAACCAGCTGGGTTTAATTTTCTCATCTATTAATGGAAACATTAATGCTTGGCTTTCTTAAGAGGGCCCTGGACGAATTTGGCTGTCCAGACAGCAGGGCAGTGTTTGAGTGTAGCTCTGGGTTATACTGTCTTAGTTTATATCTTGGTTCTGAAACTCACTGTCTGGGGGACACTCAGGAAGCTGTTTCACCTGCCTGTACCTCGGGTTTCGCATCTGTAAAATGGGTGAATAAGATACCTTCTCATAGGGCTGTTGTAAGGGTGAGCTAAGGCACCAGCCCGGGGTGCGTCACCATAGCTCTGCTCTCCTGCCTCCTAACCCTTGACCCTGGGCAGTGCAGGAGCCTGGATAAGTGTTTTATCCTCTTCTCTTCCTTTTCTCCTTCTCCCCCTTTAATAAATATTTACTGGATACCTACTACTCATAGGAACTACATTATGGATATAATTTTTATGCAAAGTAGACACTCTTGTCAAGAACTTTAATGGTGTAAAAGCTTGATTTAAAATATGGATACAGAGTAGTGATGGGGAGGGATTGGGTGGAGAAAAGCCTATCTTGTTTCTGATAGATCAGAAATGTAACACCTTAAACGGTTTATTTGCACCAACGAGAGTAAGATGAGGAGATGTTTCTATAATTGTGGATATCAGTAGACGGTCGTAGGGACCAGGCAGAGGAATGTTGTTGGCACGTTGCTGGTGCCTCAGACAGTCTCCTGGAGAGTGGACCTGGTTCTCCGATCTGATTGGCCAGACAATCAATCGTCTATCAAAGTGAACAGGATGACAGCGGAGTTCCACAGGCCTGGCGCTGTGCCAGCTGTGTAGGGGGTGGGGAATGCATGTCCCACACGGAGGTGTCAGAGAATCTGGAGACCTCACATGGAAGGGTGTGGCCGTTTCCTCGATGCTGTGAGTGTGGGGTAGCAGCTTCAGGAAGCTTTTTTACTAGATCCCTGAGCTCAAAGAGGTACTTTGGGTATTTGATGGTTCATGAAATTGTTTATTTTTTAACCTACTTTTTGGGTACCATTCATAGACAGGTTTTTCTTTGCGTTCGTGAACTTATATTTTTTTCCTAGAAAATGGTCTAAAATGAAATGCTCTTTTCCCAAGATTTCCCTTGGTGTGAATTTCTTGTGTTCTAATCAAGTCTATGTAGTTCGGCCCTGCTTTTCAGTAACTTGGGTTTTTCTGGTGATTACAGCTATTAATCAAGTTCAGTGGCGACCATAATAGCCATTTGTGTTATTTTCAACTCTACTTTTCAAGACTAAAAAAGAGAATTATTTTAAGGACACGGAATAATTCTAGAGAATGCTCGAAGAACTTTTACGCTTTTACCAATTCCATTTCGATCCACATTTGAAAAATGATAACGAAGATTATAATGATGACGATGATTGCATTCTGCCTTCCAGTGGTTATTCTGAACCAGACAGTGTCCTGAGGGCCTTGCACACATATTCTCGTGCATCACCCAGCAACCGTATGAGGCCATGCTTTCTTAGTTTTTGTGTTTTCCAGATGAAGGGCATTGAGGCACAACGAGGTTGGATAAATCGTCCACGTTCAAAAGGCTCATCAGGGAAAGGTCTACCACTTGATCACATGTGGGGCAGACTCAGGTGTGCTTTCCACACTGCTGTATCACCGCCTTGGTCGAAATCCACACTTAGGTCAGTAGAGAGGAGCCCCTAAACAAGGCAGGAAAAGCCTATTAGCTAATTTGCCCCAGTAAGTCCCTGCCGGGTTTGGTTGAGTATTTATCTTAGAGAGAGGGACACTGAGCTGCTGAGAAATTGGGAACTGCCTCACGTCACAAAGTAAATCATCAGTGGAACTTAATCCAGAAGCTAGCGGCTCCTTAAACTCACTCAACAGAGACTCAGTCTATACACAACTGCACAATCTACTTCAATTTAAATGCATTGATGAGGGAGAGATCCATTTCGTTTTGGGTAATCTGGAACTAGAATTTGGATTAAATTCTACAACTTCTTTTTTCATATTTTAGAAAACTTCACAGGCTTTGGCATGAGGGCACTGGTCACTCTGGGCAGGTTACCCCACCTCGGCAATGAATACTTCCTACATGTGGCTGGTGGTGGGGTGGATGCTAATGGTACCTAAGGCTTTGTAGATATTTGCTATAAATTGCACAGTGGTTGGTCACTTGCTATGCGTTTTTAATAATTTAAGAGAGCAGTGTTCTCAAAACTGTCATCATGGGTTTAGGGAAGTTACTCAGAGTCAACTTCAGGTTAGCAGAAACAGATTTTCTAAAAAGGAAACTCTTTGGCCATACCGCACAGCAATTGTGTCTTAGTTTTTGTGTGTTGGGAGGCCATTCACTTTGGACAAGGAGCTAGTACTTAGGTTCTGAGCTGTTAACCATCCCCTCTCCCCTTCAAGGACTTCTTGACAAAGACTTGGTTTCTAAATCCTAGCGGGTCAACAGATAGCACTGTTAAGAAAGGAAGTTAAAAAAGTTCATGGCCTCTATCTAAGCTCTTTCCTGCACTGATCAAGAACCCGGGATCCCCACCGGCTAACAGGTGTGCTGGGCGTTCTCCACTCAGCCCTCCAGATCATTCTGTATTCCCAGATATTTTTGGGCTGCATCACCCTGGCTCCCTTGCCCTCTGACCTCAGGCTTGGTTTGGCCACTGGCAGGAGGTGGAAGGACAAGAGAGGACAGGTCAGAGCCCTCCTCCCCTCCCCGCTCCCTCTTTGCCTGAGCCCCATTTCTCTTCCTCTCTGTCAGCTCCTGCTGGGCAGGCCCCCTTCTGCATCCCATGGCTATGAGCTTTTCCCGATTCTGGTGACAGGTCCTTACTCCGGCCCTTCAGCCCTGGAGTTGGTAGGGGTCTTCTACTGCCGCTAATCCCTGGGGGCCTTGACAAGACCCTCAACCCTGCACAGGTGTGCATCCAGCCCCTCCCTTAGCCTCTCTTCAAATTCTCCTTAGGAAAATGTAGACGTGTCCAGTTTAAGCCATGCACAGCCTGAGTCCCGGTGTATCAAAATGCTAAGCTTATGGGTATTGTTGCAATTCTGTCATTGACTTCTAGTTTTATTTGGGGGAAGGTGATGGTAGAGAAGTGGTATTATTTTTTTCTTGACTCTATCTGACGTATAAACTTCTCTTTTAGGATGTGGAATTGTTCACACATGCTGTAATTATTAATGGTCAGAGAAAAGCACTATCTGTTGCAAAAACATTGGGAAACCTAGAAAACGTGACCCAGTGTGGTGGGCTGGGGTGGGGGCATATGTCGGTAAGAGCCTGTTCTTCCTGCCACCGCGTAGGACGTCAGTGGGCTGATGGGACAGAAGCCCAGAGGTGGTGTTTCAGTCGAGTGTCTACTACATACCAGACGTGGTTCTAGATGCTGGGGATGCAGCACCAAATAGGACACATGGAGCTGGTGTTCTGGAAACTTAGGCGGTGACGTCAAGCAAAATAAAATAGATAACTTACCTAAGGTGTTTGAATACGACTGTCTGGAGAAAAATAACCAAAGAAACAGGAGCGGGATTGCGGGCGGGTGTTGGGTTCGTAGAAAGGCAGTCAGGGGCGAGCTCTTTAGAGCCGGTGTTTGAGCATAGACTTGTAAGAGGTGACGAGGAAAGACACTTTCATATCTGAGAGAGGAGATTGGAAGCAGAGACGGAAGGGTGGGCCTGGAGCGGAGGGAGCTAGGAGAGGGGACCCCGGGGTGCAGTGGCGCCGGTGGGTGCAGAGCCACATGGGCCATTGTGAGAACTTTTGTTTTACTTCTTGAGAAATGAGTCGTTACTGTGGTTTTGAGGAAGTGATAGCTAGCTCTGACTTTTGTTGTCACACCATCGCTCTGGATGCAGTACTGAGAGCGGACTGTAGGGCGACCGAGGGTGGGGGGACTTGGAGCCGGAGTAAGATTTTGCTAATACTGGACCAGGATGGGGGCCGTGGAGCTCAGAAAAGTGGTCGGATTCCAGATATTTTTTTAAAAGGTGAAGCTGATGGGAAAGGTGGACGATGAGGTGTATTGGAGAGAGGAAGCATGGATGATGCTGAGGGTTTTGCCTGAGCTGTTGGAAGTTGCTGGCAACTGAGAAGGGAGGATTGTGGGAAGAGCAGGCTTTGGGGTGGGTTGGAGGAAGACTAAGAATTTCATTCTGGACATATTAACTTTGATGAGAAACCCCAGTGGTGATGTCAAATGTGTGACTTTTGTCAGTGTTTGAATGATAGTTTTAAGTTTCACGTGTTATCATTCTTGGTGGCTCGCTTTCTCCGAGATGTGTTTTAAGAAAAAGAAATGTTTACACCATGGCTGTAGTGATTTTGAGAGTAATTCTCAAGGCAGAATATGCAATGCCTGTATTTTCCATTGATGCAAAACCATCTTCATATAGTTAACAGATTCAAGGACACTTGTGGGAATTTATTCTGAGCCAAGAGACTTTTGGCACTGTTTTACCAGCTCTAACGAGAACTACACCAAACCTTTTTTAGAGCAGAGCTTCATGTTATGTCATTATGCAATGAGGGTTTCAAGTCAGCCACAAAAGCAGACCTTGTGCGAATGGAAATAGCACATTAACAAAGCCCTGATTTGCTTGTGTGTTAAAGCTTTGCTGCCCTTTTAGATAGATTTTTGATTTTAAATGTTATTCTGGTACCTCTTTTTTGTGCTTTTCTCTCCACTTTTTTTTTTTCTGAACGTTCTGTTTTCTTGTTGGTAATGCCACAGTTGCTCCCAAAGTGAAGTTAGATTATAAATATGGGGAGAAAAAACATTGGTGTTTATTGAGCAGCTATTTGCTGGCTGCTGGGCTAGATGCCTTCCTAGTTACCCATTTTATCCTTAAGACTATTTTGAAATAGGTGTGACTGTTCTTGCTTAGCAGATGAGGATACTGAATCTCGGTGAGGCTAAATTGACTTGCAAGAGGCCACATAGCTAATTAGTAACGTGCGTTGAGATTCCAGTACGGATTAGTGAATCTCCAAGGTCCAGGGCCTCACCTGTGCTCAAGCAAAGTTCTCTTTTTCAGGCAGTTTAATGCTTCTAGGTGTCGGTGCATTGCTTTGTCTGGCTTTCTTACTGTTGGAGGAGAGGGCAGCCATGCCGATATTTTTCTCTGCTTGAAGCTTCTTTCATAAATGTTTCTGCGAATGTACTGGAAGGTCTGGGGCACACCTGCTGTGTGCCGTGTTGGTAGGTGGCAGCGAGTCCTCTGGGGGCTTCCATTCTAGCCAACATTAAATAAGGAATCACATGGGAAAAGAGCGTGAGAATAAGGGAGGAGCAGGTGCTCCGTGAGCGTGTGTCGGTCTGTCTGGGACCACATGAACCTCACCTCAACCTCCAAGCCAAAGAATTGTCAGCTTAGGAGGTAGGGCAGAAGGCTCTTGGCAGCAGGAACAGCATGAGGGTCTGAGCTCGGCCTGAACTTGGAGTAGCTGAGATTGCACAGGTGCAGTGGATGGAGGTGAAGAGAGGTGGGCCGAGGCCGATAGAAGTGGTCCACTCTTTGGTGCTGAGTGACTGACGTACCTTTGACTTTTCATTTCATGATACCAGGGCCACTCTCGGGGATTATTTTTGGGGATTTTTCTTTTTAAGGTTAGGAAAAAGCCAAGAACAAGAGCGAACATAGTTGGACTGAGAATTATAAGGTGTGCTGTGCATTGGCTAAATTTTTGAGACAGTTTTCGGTCAGGTTCACCAAATGCAAGTGATTCCTGGGAGGATGTTTTTAACTGAGAGGACTGTCAGCTGGGCGGCCTGCACTACGGGAAGCCAGCTTCTCGAAGAGTGGGAAGTGTGAGTGCATTCAAGGGTAGTTGCATAAACTGGGCCATGTCTTAAAGAATGAATGGATCTACCCACTTAAGATGGGACGATAGAAACCTTCAAACTTCTCAAAACCTTTCATAAGAGAAGAAACCTTTTTGACTATAAACTTCAGACTTCAGCACCTAAATTGATGGAACATTGATGCTTTCTAGCACAGAAGTTCCCAGGCGGCCCACTTGGCTTGAGTGGCAGTCTGAATGGCATGCAGTGAGTGCCCAGCTGGCGTGAGCTGGCGTGTGGGCCTGGCCAGACGTCTGGCACCCAGAGCGACTTCATTGTGTGACCAGGTTTTATCTGAGGTCCCTAACATTTCCCTGCTTACACGGCACAGCCCTAACTGTCACCTCTACAAGTGAATAAGAAAGTGATCTTCACTCAGCCTCCCTACGAGTATAAAAACCCTACAGTGTCACCAACATTGTTCTGCCTTCGTATCCACGTATGGCCCCTGGGAGGAACAGAGGGAATAAAATAAATGAAACAGGTTCTTTGTTACTTGCCTTACATGCATTGTTCATCAGTAGGGTGAGCAGGTGAATAAATGCCTTTTGGCAAGGCCATTGTGAGTATCTAAAGGTCATCAAGTCTTTATAAACTCAGGGAAGATGCCATTTGCACAGCTCCTTGAGAAATCAAGTTTCATTGCATCTTATTGCCCTCATTGGAGATACAGGTTTCAAGCACATGCGACCCACAGACCCACGTTATACTTTTATTCTCGCCTCCAAAGTTATTACGTAGATGACATGAATGAATAATTTGTTGGACTATGTGTACTGGTGATTTAGAAGCTTATCTTCTAGATAAAAAAAAAAATGCTGCTGTGAATATCCTACAGTTCCGAATATGTTTCTCCCACATAAACAACCACAACAAATTGAGTGACAAATATGTTTCTCCCACATAAACAACCACAACCAAATTGAGTGACAAATCTTCTTTGCCATGATGAAGGACAGCAGTCAGGTATTTATTGTTTTTATGATTTCCTATGTCCTATTACCCACAAGTCTTTTCAGATTAGTTGTATAAGATTTTATAAAAGGACTTTGCTCATGAATTTGACTTTGGCTTTCATACAAAATGATAAGCATCATTTGTGCTTTGTAACGTTTTATGCTTGTGCTTGCTAGGCGCCTGGATACTTACTCTAGAGTTTCAAACAATAGCTGACAATCCTACAGAAAGTTAATATCTATCTAATCTGATGAGGCTTGACTTGAGAAACCATTGAAAGTGGCTAGAAACACACCATCGACCTAGGTCGTTTCTAGCTGGAGCTGGCTTTTTGGTTAGGATGTGCATGAGTTGAAAAGAAAATAGTTTCCTCAATCACTTGAAACAGTCGTCGAGGTGCCCCTGGGACCTCATGGGCTGTTCTAAACTCCTTCCCATAGCGCAGGTCAGCGGGCACCTGGCCAGATCTGACTTTAAAATGCAAGACCCTTGGGAGGAAACCCATGTAAACCACTTCTGTTCCGTGCAGTCAGATGATTGCGGTAGAAGGGAGCCAGTCAGGCGAGCGACTCCACAAGGCTCACCCGAGAAGGTGCTCCTTAGTCAGGCGCGTGACCTCTTGCCACAAAGGAAGGGGACAGGCCAGAGAAGAGCCTGGTGCAGGTCTTCAGTTTTGAGAAAACAAGTCTCCAGGGAAACATAGGCCTTGTGACTGTTGGCCTGAGTCTGACAGCTGCCAGGCTTGTTAAAGGAATGACGGCGGCCTCCAGGAGAGAAATGGGCTGCTTGGAACACCAGAGAATGTTGTTCCGCTTTTATGGCTGGCATCTGGTCAGCTGTCAATTAATAGCGCCGTGCTGTGGGCTAGAAAACTCAGCCACAAAAGATCTTTCAGGAAATGTGGAATTATTCTGACCCTCATTGTGTCGGCTGGAAAATGGAACAATGGCTTGTTCATAACAAATTGTTCAGTAGGAAAAAATGTAGTAATGGGAATTTCTGGTTAAGTACATAACAAAGTGAATATGAGAAACTTGTGGTAAAAATAAATGTGAACCCTTAAAAAAAAAAGTTCAGAACTGAGTTTAGTTTTGTGATTTGCTGTTAGATTCCTTGTGCAGGCTTCAAAGTAATGCTGGCTAGTACAGTCCTCGGGCCCAATCCAGCCTGCCTTTTGTTTTTGTAAATAAAGTTTTATTGGAACATGGGCATGCTCCATTCATTTGTATATTGTACATGGGTGCTTTCTGATACAATGGCAGAGTTGAGTAATTGTAACAGATACTGTATGGCTCACAAAGCCTAAAATATTTACCATCTGTCCCTGTAGAGAAAAAGTGTGCTGACCTCTGTCCTAGAACTTTGCCACTCAGAGCAGCATTGGTGACGCATTGGCACATTAAAGTTTGAGAAGCAGCAGCCTAGGGTAGTTATAGGCACAATTCTGTTTGTGTGCAAATGTGTATTTTTCTGTATGTCCACCCTTTCAGAGATAGAGGGGTGTGTACCCTATTACTTCTCAGAATGGTTTGGAACTACCAAAAGTTTCGAATCATTAGACTGGAAAAGGGATGGTTACAAATATCTCGCTACACCAAAATATGTCAGATCCAGCTTGAACTCGTTTATTTATTTATTCTTAAATAAAGGATATAAGATTTGTAGCACAGCACAACTATGGGATATGCCATTTTGTAACTATTATTAATGTACAAGGGACCATTACATGGATATTGGTTTCTTGAGCCATAATAGCTAGTGTCATATCACATTGTGGTTCTGAAGATGTTTGTTATGTGCCTCTCCCACCTTGGAAAAATGAAAGCTCTGAGGTCCAGAATTATAGGACTTTGTAATGACTTTTTATGGGTACCCACTAGAAATCACTGCTCATTAGCCTGACAGCGTTATTAAACATCCATCATGTATGGAACCCTGCAGGAATTTCTAAAAAGCATAAGACGGAATCTAAAATGGTCTGAGGCTAACTTCCGATCACCTTTCCCACGAAAGGCTGTTTCATGTACACTGTGGGACTTCCTCACCCCATAGCAGGCTCCTACGGTAGGTAGTAGGAACTAGAAGATTTATATGTTACCTCTAGGTTACCTAGATGCACACCTGCCTCTGGGGTTGGACCCTGAGCAGATCAGTCAAGGGAAGAATTCAATGGTGCCTTTAGAACACTGTGGTGTCAGAGGTAGAGGAGGAAAAGAAGCTCAGAAAAAGCAGAACTTGCTGAGAAGCACTGACCTGGGGACCAGAAATCACCCACACCAACCTAAAAAGGTACATATCACTTTGCTGCACCACCTTAAACTTTCTGACCCCTTAGAAATTAATGCAGAGTAAGGTGGACTGCACTATTAAGAATGTGAATGTGTTTTGGTGCTGTTTTTCAAGAAGCGGGGAGGGGTCAGCCCTGGATTCTGGGAGCTCGTGGTGGGGCTGTGAGTAGGGAGTTATATGCAGGGCAGGACTGGCTCTCGGGCTGCCGAGGACCCAGGGGCTTTGAAAGTCCACTTATGAAGCCAAGAAGTTTAGAAGCAAACACACAGAACAGTATGGCAAGAGACGTGACCGAGAATGACACATCGGATGGAACTAGGAGCCCCCGCGTCAGAGCGTGGGGCTTTGGAAGATGGGGAGGAGCTGGGAGGGGCTGGACAGGACCTCCGCTTGGAGGGCACGGCTCCTTGAGGTTGTGGATTATGAAGAAAAGACATACCAGTCCAGGTTGCAGGATCCGAGGAGACTTTACTGCTGTTGAGGCTTCTCTGCTTCAGGGGAGCAAGACTTCGCATATTTCCGGTGGAGCTCGGGGGTTACGTATATTTCCTAGCCGTGTCCTCGGACAGGGCCAGAGAGCAGTGATACCCGATGGTCACGAGCACACCTATTACCCAGATCTCTGCTTCTGAATGCCATTCTGCACTAAAAGGAATGAACTCCGTGGAGAAATAACCAATTCCAGGCCTGGGGCATGGTAAATATAACATGAGCCTAAAACGTTGCGTGTTTTGTTTGTTTTTTTGTTTGTTTGTTTTTGCCGCAGAGGAAGTGCTGAAAGAATGATGGGCACGTGTCAAAAGGACACGGGCCAGCTTGAAGGAGCTCCCAACAGCCAAAGGTGGGGCATTTTCAGCATCAAGTAAATATAGTAGTCATGGATAATATAACTCATTGAATAATATAAAATCAGTGAATCCGTACTAATATGAATAAAATAAATAAAGAAAAGAGGGTAGTCCACCTTCTATAGAATGTCAACTAATAAATGTAGAAGAAAGGGTAGAATTAAAAATCATCATTTGGCAAACAGCATGTTATAATTAATTCAGGCAAGAAATTTTAAAGCGTGCGAAAATTAGTGGGCCAGATAGTGTGATAATAAATCAGATGTTTACATAGCCTTCGAGTATCTCTCCACAAAATCCTTGTTAACTATAAAAGACGAGGGTGGAATTAAAGAGTATCTTTATATTGGAGAAACTCAGGGACAAAGTGAGCAAGTTAATATAACACAACCACCTGCTAGGATGGAATGAGAAAATTACAGCATCACTTCTGCAATGTCTACCCTCTTCCCACCAAATAAAATAATAATAATAATAATAATAATAATAATAATAATAATAATAATGATGATGATGTATAACCTGAATCTATTCATGAGAAAACATCAGACAAACCCAAATGAGGGACATTCTACAGAACAACTTCCAGTAAGCTTCAAAACTGTCAACATTATAACAGTCAAGCACTGTTTCAGGCTGAAGAAGGATAGAGAAATATGACGAGTAAATGCGACATGTGACCATGGATTCTATCCCTTTGAGTAATCAGGACATTTGGTGAAATCTGAACTGTAGGGGTCTCAGTGTTAATTTCCTGATTTGAGCGGTCCTGTACTTACCTTGTAGGAGATACTTAACGGCATACGGGAGTAACAGGACCTCAAGTATTTGCAGGAGGGGAGAAGGAATTAGTTTTTTGCAACAAGATGGGGTCCTGTGGTAATTCTTTTGTTTACTGAGGTTGCGGTCGATAATGGCCAAGTTCAGCTTGGATTGCAGGTGGGTGAGGCAGGTTAAGAGCGAATTGGCAGCCTATGTTGTCTTTAGCAGAGAAGCAGATTCCAGCAGGGACAGGAAGGACCAAGGAACAGATAAAAAGTATCACTTTAGGATAAAGGAGCAGCAACCTACAAAAAGACGAAGGTTGTCCAGGAGGAGGTGAATGGGAGGCAAGGAGTCGAGTCGTGAGAAAGGCTGGGTTATGACTTCAGTACATCTGGATGTGGAGGTGAGAGCAGGGGCCTCGAGTGGGGTTTGAACAGCAGACGTACACGCATCAATCTGTGTGCCGTCCTTAGCTGGGCCCCCCAGTGCTTTGCTGGTCCATGGCGCCGCCTCCATCTCTTCCTAGCTGTGAATGGCAGTGCTGTCTAGGGATGCTCGGTGGCTATAGATGCTTTGGGTCCAAGTTGGTATTGCGGGGAGTTTGCCAGGAGCTTCAGAAGGATTACAACAGTTTAGTCTAGAAAGAGAGTCTGGTTCAAGCTCACACTGAGGTCCATTTCATTTAATCTTGGTTCACTGAGATTCATTAGAAAGTCTTGCTGGCTCAAAGAACAAGCTGATCTACAAGGATGAGATGCTGCTCCTCTGCCTTCGGTTACAGGGCTGATCTTTAGAGTCTGTTTTGCAATTCCCGTTCTGGTCCCTTGGTCGTGCCAAAGTAGGGAAAAACCAGAAGAAGAGTCTGAAATCGAGTATAGAGGATTGTTTCATATTCATCGAATTCACTGAAGAGACAAATGCCTAGCATGTGTTTAAATGCTGTGCTTTTCAAAGATAAAGAACATCTATTTCCCGTTCTAGAAAGACCGAAGTCTGGGGAGAGAACCGTGAGTGCACAAGTAGTAATAACACAGCACGGGGAGTGGTTTCATAAGGGCTGAGGAATTGCAGGGAGGGGAGGCTCCAGCTTTGTAAGGTTGGGGAGGGAAGCCTTCAAGTCAGGGTGGATGGATGGTGGGTGAGTTTCTTCAAAGAAAGGCGCAGCCGCAAGGAGCTGGAGTTGGAGGGTGTCCTGGGGCCGAGAGGAGGCGTGGGGGTGGGCCGTGGGGCCCATGTAATTAAGGGGGGCCCGATTGAAGGGCCTGGTGTGCCACCCCATGAAGTCTGGAAGAATGACTGTATTTGGGCTCCATGAGCCAGGAACTGTGCTCGACATTTTCCCTGGCAAAATAGAAAATTAATCAAGAAAAGCGCAAAGTCAGTTATTAGGTTGCTCAGGCTTCCATGACAAATTGGCGCAGACTGGGTGACATAAACAGCAGAAATGTATTCTCTCACAGTTCTGGAGGCTGGAAGTTTGAGATCAGGGTGTCAGCAGGGTTGGTTTCTTCTGACACCTCCCTCCTTGGCTTACAGAGAGCTGTCTTTTCTCTCTCGTCACATGATCTTCCTGCTGTACGTGTCTGTGTCCAAATTTCCCCTTAGAAGGACGCAGTCATGTTGGACTTGCCCCACTCCACAAGCTAAAATGACCTCATTTTTGCTTCATCACTTTGTTAAGGGCCCTATCTCCAAATACAGTCACATTTTAAGGTGCTAGGGGGTAGGACTTCAACATATGAATTTTGGGGAGACGCAATTCAGCCCATAACAGTCAGAAAGCTCTGTTTTTGTAGAGCCCCACAGAAGTTTTGACAAGGCGATTCGCAGCTTCTCTGTAAGTGTGAGAGGCTTGCTTTAGTTGTGTTGAGACTTTCTCTCGCCTACGATCTTAGAAATAGAAGGAATAAGTTAACAGGTGGAACGGAGATGAATTTTAACATTTCGCCCCATTTGCAGGCATCATGACACTTCATCCCAGAATATTTCCAGCATGAGTCTCCTGAGAACAAGGACATTCTCCTTCAAAGCCACAACATCATTATGACACTCAAGAAATTCACCATTAATTCAGTATCATCTAATATACGGTCCATATTCTAAAATCTCTTATCACGGTAGAGCTTCCCCACCCCACCCCCCATTCTGGATCCCGTCATGGTTATAAGCGTCTCCTCAGTTTTTATAATCTAGAACAGTCTCCTTGCTTTTCGTGTTCCTTTCTCTGACCTTGGCCCATTCCACCCCTGCATGTCTCATTCCTTCATAACTGGATTCAAGGTGAACATTTTGGCATGGTACCGCCTAGGTGTTGGCGTGCGCATCCCCTCATGACGTCAGTCTGTTCCATTTGTTGGGTGGCGCTAAATTTGCTTTTTGGTTAAGGTGCTATCTGCCGGATCTCCCCACTGTAAAGATGTCTTTTCCCTTTACCATTTGATAAGCAATCTGTGAGTCGATGCTTCAAGGTAAATAAACTGTCTTTTAACAGCCTTTTACCCAATGCTATAAGCATCTCTTGATGATCTTTGCCCAAGTTATAGTCACTACATTGGTGATGGAAAAACGGTGGTTTTGAAAATTTAATCAGTTGTTTTTCATAATAAGCTAACATTTGTCAATTATAAAAGAAAAATCCTCCCCTCATTTCTTTCTTTCCCCTACTTTTTCTGTGTTTTTTTTTTCCCCTCCCTTTCATTATCACTATGGAGTCACAGAATTTTTTTTTTTTAATTAAATATCTTATAAGACATTACTTCTGTCTTAGTTCAGGATGCTATAACAAAATATCACAGACTAGGTGGCTTAAACACCAGACATTTATTTCTCAAGGTTCTGGAGGCGGGGAAGTCCAAGGTCAAGATGTGGGCAGATTCTTGGTGAATATCCGTTTCCTGGCTCGTAGGTGGTTGCCTTCTTGCTGTGTCTTACCATGGCACAGAGAGAGAGGGGGCTTTGGTCTCTTTCTTTTATTTTAAGGGACTGATCCCATTGTGAGGGTTCCATGATCATGAGCTCATCTAAACCTAAGCACCTCCCAAAGGCCCCACCTGCAAGTACCGTCATATTGGGTGTTAGGGCTCAACATATGAATTGGGGGGAGGACACCACATTCAGTCCACACAGCACCATCGTTTTTTTGTACGTTCGAATGTTGCCACATTTGATCAGCGCAGTTCAAGTACCTTCGAGCTGATGCCTAAGGCCATCTTACGTGTCCCCATCTTTCCTACTTGACGGCGTTATCGAATGATTCAGACCCACTTTGTGTTTTCCCTGCCCTGGACCTGGAATCAGCCATTTCTGAAGGATTTCAGGTTCTTTTCTGAGAAATGGTCTTAGAAACCAAGAGCTGGGAACTAAATATACTCGTTGCTGGAATGTCACTGTCTCGAGGCTTTTTCAGTGGGCAAAGCTTAGAATCATCTGTCTGTAAATCATGATCGCATTGTCATGGTTCCACCTTAAATTCAGCACACTGAGTTCCCCCTCACTTTCCCTCATTCCGGTATTTTTATTTTTCTTCTCCACGACAAGCAAATCTTGTTTTCTCAATGGAATTGTTTGTTTTAGCATATCGTATATACAAAATAGTTTCAGAATTACTACTACACTAGCATTCATACCAGCCACAAACCAATTAAGTTCCAGATTGCTTAGAAGTTTTTGTTATTATCACTGTTGAAGAATGCATCCCGTTAAGGGTAGGCAGAGTGCTTATATTCAAAAGTTAAGTGAATGTCGTTATGTAGTCAACTTGAGTTCAGTTCATTTGTTTCTGTTTATATTTGATTTGAGGGTTTGATTTTGCTCATCCTTTTTGGTTTAGTTACTTTTTTTATTTTTGAATACATAAATTGTTCTCATGACTCAAAAGCCACAGATGTATGAAAGGTGTCCCGAGAGAGGCCCTTCGTCACTGTCCCCAACCACTCCCTTATCGGTGACCATTTACATCAGTTGGTTTGTCCTCTATTTATTGTTGTGAAAATAATTAAATATGTTCTCTTACTCCCCTTCTTTCTTTCACCTTGCTCCCCCTCCCCACTTGACAATATAACTTGGCCGTCATTCCCAAGCAGTTCATGGACATCCTCATTCGTCTGTGCCACCACAGTCTAACTGCTCCATGTGGATAGACATCGATTAGTTTCTGTGAATGGGATTTTTTCCCCCACCTCCAGCCTAATCGTTATTGCAAATAACGGGTAAATGAATTATCTCGTGAATATGTTATTTTGTATGTGTGGAGGTATATTTCCAGTATGAATACTTAGAAGTAGAATTGCTGGGTCAACGGGCAAAGTCATCTATAGCTTTGTTAGATAATGGCACCTTTCCCTCTTACCATTTTGTTCCCACAAGAGCAATATTTGAGAGTGCCTGTTTGGGAGTAGATTGTTAGAATCCTTTTAGTTAGAGTAAGGGATTATCAGTGGCTCTCAGCCCTCAATTGACATCACAACTGGCCAGGCAGCTTTTTGCAGATATGGACATTGGGTCTTCACCCCTAGACACTGATCTGTTTAGTCTTCAGAGGACATTATAAGGCATGGATTCAAATTGTTTTTTAGACATAGTAATACTAGTAGAAGACACCTATGTTTAGTCAGCTACACGGTAACTCTGTCCTTTAACAAACTTAACCAGCTTCCAGGAGGAGGTAAATAAAAGCATGCTGTTAATGCATGAACCCTACACTCCTGATTTCTGCATTGTCTACAAATACTGGTGACCATATGCCCTTAATTTTTCAAAAATGGCCTGATAGCAACTCATTTGCAATCATTTCGTGAGCATATATTGAGCACTTACTGAATGCCAGTCATTGCCTAGGTATTGAGAAAAGAATGCAAGCCGATCAGCTGCTGTCCTGAGGGTCTTCGTTCTAGTTGGGGAGTTGCGGGTCAACAGGAGTCCACTGAACCCCTCAGTTGGCCAAACACAGGGTGAGTGTGTAGGCTCCTGCCCTTAAGAACTCACTTTCCAATGAGGGAGTCACAGGTGAGCAGAATGTGATTGTTACAGGAAGGGGTCCTCGGAGAGTGTGGTAGTGTGGTCTCACCCAGCTAGGGCCCTAAGGGAAGACTTCTTGGAATTGGTGATGGACATTTGGGCTGAATTTTTCCAGGCCCAAAAAGGGAACGATAGCTTTCCAAGGTAAGAGAAAGATTTGTGTGCAAAGACTTTGAAGCAAGAGAGGCACGTTGTGTTGCTTTTAGAGACGTTGAAATGGCTCAGCGTGGCTGGGCGTGAGACTCAAGCCAGGGCATGACAAAAAAGATTGGACAAGTAACCAAAGGCCACGTTATTTGTTCCAGTGCCTGCACAGTAGGTGCTCAGTAAATCACTGGATGGGTGATTGCATGAATGATGACTTGCTGATTTGTAGAATAGAGTGGTTTTGCAGTGG
Source organism: Pteropus medius (assembly GCF_902729225.1). Classification (NCBI taxonomy): domain Eukaryota; kingdom Metazoa; phylum Chordata; class Mammalia; order Chiroptera; family Pteropodidae; genus Pteropus; species Pteropus medius. Next base: position 10,161,566 of record NW_024340849.1, read on the forward strand.
CGTTTTGCTAGCCACACTCAAAATAGAAGGAGTTGGTGTTCTCAGTGTATTTCATCTTTTATCTTATAGATGGAACTGAATTTTTTTTTAATGCAAATGGCAATCTGATTATGAAAGGGGCCATAACTGAGAAGGGTCATCTGGGTGATGTATTGCCTCATTCTAGATTGGTGGACAGAAATAAAAATCCCTTCAAATTGTTGTCACACTGTTTCTTTCTCTTTATCTGCTTATTATAATCCAGTTTCAGGGATAGATGGCATTTTAAAAATGCACAGTCCCTTTGGCCCTTAAAGCCCTGTTAGGAGTGTTTCCCTTTAGCTAAAGGAAAAACAAACAGACCAGATAACAGACAGCCCTTTGTTCAGTGATGTTAGCGCTAGAATCACTTCCTCAGGAAATCGTGTTTGTGCGAGAGTCTGTGGTTCTGTGGTCTCACTGACGTTCCATTAGGAGTTGCAGCGATTAAGCGATCCTTTGAAGGACGGGGGTTCCTGATGGAAACTGGAACTGAGTCTGCAGCTGTAGCAGAGGGGCACTGGGAATCACCTTCGATTTGAATTTCTTTGAGGCTTTGCGACCTCTTCTCTCAAAAGTAGGTTAAATTTGACCTTGTTTTAAGTTACTCAATAACCGAGAGCATTAGAGAATTATTTTCTGAAATAGACTGCTGTCTCAATAAACCAATTACATCTGATTCCTGTGACCTACATCAGTTAATGCTTTGTGAGAAATCTATTTCTATTTAAATCTGTATTTGTTGTTCTACTCCTATTATTGCTATGTCTCTATGAAAAGTGCTAGAATACGCATAAGGCAAGGAGACAGCTATTTTCTCTGGCAGTAAATGTCTGTGGATTTTAGTAGAAACAGAGTCAGGAATGGCTAGAAGCTCACTGCTGTCGCTTCATCGACATAGTGACTTGGGATATACTTCACCATTTCTTCTGCTTTGATAAAAATTTGAATTAAGCAGATTTGCATGGATTTACTGTGTTATTTTTGAGACTCACAAAATGAAAATACACTGACAAAAGCTCAGCAGTGGCAGCTTGTAAATTTCTATTTGGTGGTTGAAAACACATTCTTCATATCGGGCAGGACCTTGTACAGGTGGGCTTAATGTTGGGGTGGTTTCTAAAATCCTATTAGTTTTATCAGCTGGCTTGAAAGGCTCTGTTTTAATTTATTTTCTACTTAACAAAATGCATGCTTGTTAAATCAGACTGTTTTTCATTGAAAGGTAGAATTTGGGTAATTTAGAAAATATTCGTGTTTTTAGACACATTTTGTGACTATTCAAAGAAAGGTAAGTTATTGAGGATTTTTTAGCAAGTGAAATGAAAGCTGAAGCTCAAGTTATCGGCAGGTTAAACAGGCTTACTTTAATAGGGGGTAATAGGTATATGGCTATTTGGGGATACTTTTGCCTTACTGAATTAGGATACCAGTTTTTACCAAATAAAATATCAATTACTTTCTTTAAGTAAAACTACTAGTTTAGGAGAAATAAACATTCGATACTATAAAGATAGATATTTTAATGTTTTAAGTAGTTTTATTTTAGTTAAGTAGTATGTATATACATGTGTACTTAACACAAAAACTAAATATCCATATATTATAAATAACAATACAGACTTTTCTTCTTGTTCAAATCCAAAATGCTTTAGAATGACTTTACCCCAACCAATCATAATAATAATAATAATGATAACAACAACAACCTTTTACATTGGTAGAAATTACTATTAAGCGTTGACCATTACTGATTAATTCTGATATTTAGGTGACTCTAAATTGTTTAAAAATATGACTTAAGTATTTTACTTCCCCTAAAATTGAATATAGTTGATGTTATGAAGAATAATTGAAATAACTTTGTAACAAAACCAGTTTAAGAATTAGGAATTGTCTGTCTTGCAGTTTCTATAAAAAAAAAAAGAATTGGATTTTATGTTGCTGATATATAAAAATATACTTACAGATTATGACACATATATCCCCCACACTACTATATTTAGAATATGTATTTATATTCTAAAAAGGTTATATAATTTAATAAAGTGTTTTGGAAATAAATTGCTTTTTATTTGATGATGAGACCTTTAAGTTTTAACATTTAACAAGAAAATTTATTTTATAGAAGTCATTTACGTGTAAAGTTCTTTAATAAAATGAATCATTGCTTTCTACCTGGCATAAAAATTGTGGTTTTACAGTGTTCTTGCTTCAAGGGAAATCTCCTGGAGTAGGGGGCGAGCATTGTGTCCTAAATTGCTTAATTTTTTCCTCTTGAAGCTTAATTATTGTGCATAGTCTTGGATATAAAAATTTGGATAATCCATAACCTCACCTTTCAGTTTTGGGCTCCTTAGAAAGCTGAATATTCTTATTATCATGATAATAAGAGCGTGAGTGGCAGGCACACACTTTTATCTGGGTGTTATTGAGTAAATGAGTGCCCATTATGAACCACCTACCATGGTCAGCGAACTTAATTGCTCTGTAAAGATGCGTCCGTTTAAAGATGAGGGAGCTCAAACTGAATAAGTGACAAAGGGGGAGATGGCGAATCCAGCATTTCTCTACATTGATTCTATAATCACAGCCCAGTATTGAGAGAGAAAGAAATTTACAAGGCAAGAAATGGCTGTGGGCCTTGACAGTCATTATTTGACTGTGTGATGACCTCATAAACAGCTCTAGCATGGTACTACAGAATCTCTTACAAGTATTGTACAGTAGCTTTTGAGAGATGAGAAGAATTTGAACACTTAAGGTTTAATCTCTATAAAGTTAAACATTTGTGTTTCAGTCTCTTCCCCTCCCATTGTTTACTAGAAGGCTTATGAATGAAAATACCTGTTTTTTTATTGTCCCATAATTGATTGATGAAATGTAACTTCCTATTAATAAAAAGTATGTGGTAAAGCTAGTTTCCCAATATTTATCTACATGTGACATAGAAATCAAGACTTCAGTAGATAGAAAATTTCAAGATTCAGAGTGTTTCATCTCCATAACCTTCAGACCCCTTGCTACATTTCCTCAGAGCAGCACGTCTTAAAAATGCTGCCTTCATCCAGTTTCCTGAACCGGGAACCTGGGACCTTCCCCTCAGTCCTCCATTGCTCTCCCCACCGCCTCCATTCCAGCCTTGCCCGTCTCTCCCTTTCAGCGGAAACTCTGCCAATTGATTCTTCGCTCTGCTGCCTGAACTTAAAAAAAAAAAATATGCACGATGGAATATTACTTAGGTATAAAAAGGGGGTGAAATTGTGTTACATGGTTCAATATGGATGAACTTTGAAAACATGCTTAGTGAAATGGGCCAGACACAAAAGGACAAGTATTATATGATTCCACTTACATGAGGTACTTAGAATAGGCAAATTCAGAGCGACGGAAAAGCAGAAGGGAGGTTACCCGGGGCTGGGGGAGGAGGAAAGCTGGGCGTTACTGTTTAACCGGTATAGGGTTTCTGTTTGGGATGATGCAAAAGTTCTGGAAATAGTGGCAACAGTTACATTATAAATGCACTTAATGCCACTGAATTGTACCCTTTCAGAAGGTTAAAATGGCAAAAAATAATGATAATGTAGTTATGATTGACAGGCCCCTACTGCTTACAGGATAAAGTCTAAACTGTGCTTAATAGGAAGAGGCAGGGGCTGCTCTTCCAGCCCCTGGTTTCCCACCTCTTCCCACGAGGTAAGAATGGCTGCTCCCACTCTCCTGGGGGACTCTCTCGGCCTTGCTCAGTACCCCTGGCTGAGAATTGGAAGGAGGGGGAAGGGCCCTGCTTTGGCTTGTGTTCTCGCCCCATCTCCCCTCCTCCCCATCACCCTGCTCCTCACTCCCAGGCCTATTCACCCTCCTTGGGAGCCAGATTTTGCTCTCCGCCCCTGCTGCCTCCTAGTGACGTGGCCTTTCCCAGCCTGAGGAACACCTGCTTTCTTCATCAGGACCAGAATGTGGAGGAGGAGGAAGTGGGCCCCGCTGTTTCCTCCTGTCTCGCTTCAGAACAGTGTAGCCCGGCTATGTTGTAACCTCCACATGCTTCTCCACCTGTTCCCCCACTGGGTTGGGCGCGTGGAGGGAGGGCTGTGCTTCACGGCTCCATTAGTTAGTCCTGCTCCAACTCCACCGCCCGGCGTGGCAGACTGGCCTTCTCCTCTCTGTCACGGCAGATTGTGCCAAGAAGAGACAACTGGGTGCCAGGTAGTGTTCCAAGTGCTTTAGAGGTATTAACGCATTTGACTCTGAGTAACCTGTGAGGGAGGTGCTGTTACCGTCCCCTGTCACAGAGCTATTTGAGTCACTTGCTGGAGGCCACAGCTCTGGTCCCTGCTCCTAACTACACTTGTTTCGCCTCCTCCAGGCCTCTGTGCCTTTGCATATTCTGCATCCTCATCCTTGAAATTAAAATGCTGCCTTTTCCTGAAAAGTCTTTCCTGGTGTCTCCAGACAGACACAGGTGCTCTTACTTCTATTTCTTACCTGAGCCCCACCTTAAGTCCAGATTACATACTGTGCTTTGGTTGTTAACATGGCTGTCTTTGGAGGGGAGGGCCCCATCTTTTCTGTTTAGATTCCCCCAAACCTAGAATAGTGCCTCATACTCAGTGTGTATTTGAATCAATGCGTTCGTGGTAGTATTTGTTACCCTAGCATTTTCTCTGGGAACTGTGAAGGTGAAATTGAATGAATATCTTTTTTAAAAAAACACGGTCCTAGGTCATCTGACAGTACACTCAGAATATTGCCATGTTCCCCTAAACCCAAACCCATAGATAGGGCTTTACACAAACAAATTCAAAGATGGAAAGCAGAATAGTGGCTGCCAGAGGGGACAGGGGTGGGGGTGGGAAGGATAGATGGACAAGGCACAAAGGGACGTTTTGGGTGATGAGAATAGCTCGATTGGTGTGGTGGTTACACAGCTGTATACCTTTGTCAAAACTTGTTGAACTGCACATTTAAAATGTGCTTTTTGTTGTTGATAAATTTTATCTCAAAGTTGACTTAAATAGAAGAAAGCAAGAAGAGAAGTCTTTGGAAATTACTATTTGACTAGGAAAGACGGATTGATGACAGGTGGCATTTGGTTGCACCGCTGTTCAACATCGAGTTGGGAGGTTCGTGCTTTTGTTCTTTCTACTTACCTTGCCTAAATGGAAAATCAACCCTCATTGAGTTACTGCAGCTGGAAGGAAGAGAAAGCGGAAGTAATGAGCAGACTGACAGCTGACTCCCAGTGGCGCTTAATTTTAGTACTGATGCCTTTAGGACATCTTTTCGACTTCAGTCTGAGGCTAAACTGCAGGGAATCATGGGTATTGAGGGGAGGTGCGGGGAGCACTCCACTCAAAGAGAATGATCTTATGAATGGCTTTTGAATGAATGTATTTAAAGAAATATCTGTATAACCCACCAGGTTTTTGACGTACCATCCTTCGCAAGTGTTTAATATAGAATGTTCTCCAGGTAATTTTAAGAAATCTTAAGGAAAAAAAAGTACATATTCTGAAACACTCTGAAGGAATGCCCCATCTGTAAGGGGAATTTACCCAATGTTCCTTCTGGGTAAAAGTGAGCCACTGGAAGGTGCTGCTGTGTAGAGCTGAGATCTGGCCAGATGTGAATTTCTTCAGCTGCTTTGTGGCTTGCTGTAACTACACAAATGGACACAGGAACTGCATGCGTGATCACCATGTCTGTGCGGTTTCATCGAATGAAGGGTTGCCTTTAATCTGGAGCTGTCACAGTGAATTCTGGAGTCATTTGAAGTAATGGATCCATATTTCTAAGTCTGAAGAAAGTTCGGACCTCTATCTGTATGTTCTCACTAATGGTCTTAATACTTGTCGTTGGTGGGACAGGCACATGGTTGTCATTGTTGGCGTTCTTTGCTCAACTGTCTTTCCTCTAGTTGTCTGACTACAGTCATTTGCAAAGACGTCGCGTCTGTGAAGCTGGTGTTCCCTCATTCTCTCCCCCAAACAACCATGAAAATAGTTTGTATTCTGTCGCCTGACAGGAAACTCAGGGGAGATAACGAATGTTAGAGTAGTATGCTAATTTGAGGATAGGTGTCTCCAGAGTAATATTTGAATTTAGGGGATTAAGAGCAGGGCTGATGAGAAATGATATAGATCTTAGGTCAGCAAATGATGGCCTATTGGCCAAATCTGGCTGCGGCCTGTTTTTGTAAATGCAGTTTATTGGAACATACCCTCGCCTAGGCGATCCTGAAAATAGTGTCTATTGTCTATGACTGTTTTCACATTTTGACGGCAGAATTGAGTATTCGTGAAAGAGCCTGTGTGACCCGCAAAGCCTAAAAGCCTAAAATACTTATTACCTGCCTCTTTACAGAAGAGGCTGTGGGTCCCTGGTGTCGACTAAATATAACGGGAAAACATTTAGAAACGAATCGCCTTAATGTTTCTGTTTGTGCTGGAATTCGAGATTGGGGAAAAAAATAGGAGTGGGGACTGCACATGCGTGGTCCACGTTACGAAAATGCACATGTTCACATCCGAGGTTTGTTTGGGGCCTTCAGAGACCCGTGTGCCCTGCACGTGAAGGACGGGGCAATGCGGGCCACAGCAGAGAGAGGCCACTGCTGCCCAGGGAACTTGCCCACCGGGAGGGTCACAGTCTCAGGCCTTAATGCACAACTGCGGGCCCCCAGACCCTTCCCACAACAGTGACTTATATGCATCTCTGTCATCTTTAGGCCACCTTGAGATACCACTCTAACCTTCTGTGTCTCTTGAGGTTTAGAGCCCACCTTGCTGCCTGGGATGGTGTCCACTTGGGTCAGATGTGATGCTTAATCAAAAAAAATAAAATAAATTTTGGTGTCTTTTCCTCTGACTTTTGTTGCTCTCCAGTGTCTCTGGAGTGGGAAGAACAGCGGACCAGCCTGTGGGCTCTTCGGGCTCCAGTGCCCTTTCCAGCGCTAACAAGCAATGATAGTTCTTTGCTCAGTGGTTCTCAGTCCTGTGCATAGTCAATTGAAGATACATCATCACTGGAAGAGTCTACTCTCGGTGCTCGGCCCCGCCTTCCTCCTTTTCCAGTGGTTCTCTGTACACGGGTCTTCCTTCGAGTTGCACACCCAGGCTCCTCGAGGTCGGAGACTTGTTTGCCTTGGTGTCCCCAGTGCCTTGCCCAATGCTCAGCACACGGTGGAGTCCCAGTCCATGTTTTCCTCCCACTACATAGTTTTCCTTCATAGATGTCCAACCATTGGGAAGACTTAGGATTTATGTTTGTTTCCCATTTCTTTGGCTTTACTTACGTGGCGTGTCAGGTCCTTCGTCTCTACTCAGAATTCTGGGTGTTGGGGTCATTGATCATTTTCCCTTTGCTCTTCCTGTCTGTCTCATGATATCTTTCTCTCCAGGGAGCCTGGGGATTTCCTGATGGTCTTTTGTATTATCTCTTCTCTTTTGTGACTGTCCACAAGTTTTCTTCACCGTCAAGGGTGATCAGAGCAAAGGAGGGTGAAGCAGTGTGTCTGATTACGGCCAGCATTAACCTTGGCCTCCATACGAGCCGGACAGCCACGCAGGCTTCTTTTCAAAGACAAGTTGGGACCACCGTCACCCTGTAGCAAGTCCAGGTAACAGGGATAGCTTACTTGATCTGAGAGGGTTATTGACTGGACGTAAAATAGTTATTCTTTTGATTGTTACTACAAAGTGGTGGCAGTTTCTGGTATGTTGTTAGCTCTAGTTAGACTCATTAAACCAAACCAAAGGCATAAGGAAGAAGCTTCTAGTGTAAATTGCCTCCCATTTATTTAGATCCCCACTATCTCATGTAAATGTGCATTCTTATGAGATCATTAATAGATAATATTTTTAAAATGTCAGGTATAACAAGCATAGAACAAAGAGCCTGACAGCTCTGTCTTGCTGTCAGAAACCCAGGAGTGTGTTTAGCAATTACTTAGGTCACAGAATTATTTTTACCAGAAGGTATCACTGGGCGATCATTTAGTCCAGTGTCCTTGCAGGTGAGGACACTGCGGTTCATGGAGAGGTGATTTGCTTAAAGTAACCCTTAACCCGTTTGCTTAAGGGTAGAATTAGAGCTAAAAACCTTGCCTCCTGACCCCTAATAGCAGCTGATAGATATTAAAGCAAACAAACCAACAAAAACCAGTCGTTATCATCACTCATGGCAATACTGAAATTCGGCTTTAATTCTTTAAAGTGTCCTGATTCCAATATACTGTGATTTTAAATATGCATCACTATACTGGGGAGTGGGTCAAATTCATTTATCTTTTTCCCTAACTCAACTCAAGTGAAATGTTCTTGTGTAAATGAGGTGCTCTGGAGACCATGGTTCAGGTTCAGCTGCTTCGTTGTGCTTTTTGCAGCAAGAGCATTGGCGTGTGCAGACAGGGACGGCACCTACGCTGTGCTCAGGTCCATCGGGCCCGTGGTTGTCCCAGTGGGCAGTGCTGGCAGGGACTGACTTTGGCATTCTGGCCGATGTGCTGCCCTCTGCCCATTTAACCATTGATCTCTCTGTCCCGCCCTGCTTGCCTTAGTTACCAGGGCCAGTCTGCCTCCAGCACTGTCACCATCCCCTGCCCACCCCTTTGGTCATCTAAGACTTTCAAGGGACAGTTTTCACTTTCCAGATTCTTTGCATCGCTAAATGCAGCAAATCAAGATGCTTATAGGAAGAAACAGTGCAAATATTAGAGGTTGGGCCAATGGAATTCTCTTATGAGATTATCAGTGTCCTGGAATCCACTGCCTTCTCCATTAAAACAAAGACAGTGGTTACACCAATTGGACTCTACATGTATTAGGCAATTGTGTCCTGAAAGACTTGCTTTCTGCTATACCAGAGGACCAAAAGTTGGTGACATCTGTCACCACCAGACCATTCCTATTCTTGCCACTAATTGAAGTGTTTGCTAAGATCCAATAGAAGTGGTGTTGCCAGTAGAAATACCAAATTAAATGGAATTGTAATTATTTTGTTTAATCCCATTTCAAATATTTACATCTTCTCAAAGAATTAAGTGTCTTGTTTCAGAAAGACCGGCTATTTCAACACAATAAGAAAATCAGGACAGTGGCTAATTTAACCTCTGACTTTGAGATTTTTCTCAGCACGGCCATTGAATTTAAGGTCCTCATGTAGACCATCAAATGGAATAATTCGGGGTCAGCCAGATGTAATCAATATCAGTTCTTGCAACAGACTCCATAGTTAATGCTACTGTCACAAATCTAAATCAGGATGTATGAAGGGTCTTAAGAGTATAGGAGTGAAAGAGTTTAAAAATAAAACTCTTTGGATTATTTATTTCATTGTTGTTGTTGTTGTTTTTCTAAAAGCAACTGGGATTATAAAAATTCAGTGTTGGAGACCTGTGCAATTTTTACCACCCACTGAAGTCATGAGAGTACTTTATCACACTCACATCTTTTATAAAGATGCTGAAAATTATATACTTTTAAAAAGAAGAAATTTTATGAAAATATATCAGTGTTATAAAGTACCAGATATCTACTGCCCCCCAAACAGCAGCAGCAAGACACATACTCCTTTGGCTTTTCACAGATTTTTCCCCAAATCCTATCTCTTCCATATACATAAATCTCAATCTATTTTTTAGAGTATTTTAAAACCAAGTCATGCATTAGTACCAGGATCAGTGATTATTCAAGGCCTTTTATCTGCGCATATCATACAATTGATACTATATGTGAAAATAAGTACCACTTTATGAAGGAGTGTTTGAGCATATAAATTCTATCCTATAAGCCATACTTATAGGAATGCCCTCCCTTAGCCACCACTATTCCTTTTTGTGGTCTGTCTTTCTCTTTGATTTTTACTTTAGATTCTTTCAAAATCGTAGTGACATTTAAAAATTGTTCCAGTGTATTTTAGTGTATGCTCGTTCTTATGCATTCCAGCAAGGCACTCTTTCCTTTGAAATTTAATGAGCATTTTATTTGAACATCGCATCTTGCCATGTTTTCTGAAGCCATCACCAGTGTGTGTGCTTGCGCCTCCGACCAGGAACGGTGACTTTCTTTTCTAGCAAATGTCAGCCGTGTTTCCATCCGCTTCTGTAGCTGACTCACATCTTGAGTGTATGATGAAAGGGAGAAAGAATGATCCCTCATTAGCTTTGGTCCATAGCCTCATAAATTTTCTCCTCTTTACCTAACTAATCATCATCATTACTAGTTATGCTCCAGAAAGTAAACTGAAATGCAATCCAGGCTGGCTTAATGAAGAGCAAATCGGTGTATAAATCAGAGAAGCTTCTGTCAAAGGGGCCTGAGTGTCTGAGCACGGAAAATAGGAACTGTTGCATCATTCTGCTTTTTGTGTTCAGCCTGCGTCGTAAGGCTAGAGCCTACTTGGATGGAGTTGGAAATTGAGTAGTCTAATTTTAAGGAAGCTCGACAGCAATTAACTGAGTATTCCTTGGAACATAAACTCATGAATAAAATTGCATGTTGGTTTTGTTGAAAAATGACAGTGTGGCAGGTCTTGGGGGAGGGCCAAGGAGAACACTTGCATTCTTTTCAAGCTGTTCGAAATGGCAGTTCTTTGAGAGCTGGGAAGTGCCTGATCCGGGGGCAGATCACACATGGCATTGTAGGGAGAGTTAGGAGGGAGAGAACTGGCACCGCGTCCTTCACTACCAGGCAGTATGTGAACTTGAACTCACTTGACCTTCAGACACGACTGCATCATTAAATTGAAAAGGAGAGCAGCTTTGGCCAAGCGAGGATGCGGCCTCCAGGCAGCCGACCGACTTGCTCCAGTGCCCCAGCTGGCAGTCAGCGCCAGAGCAACGATTCACTTTAAGATTCTTTGGGGCCAAAACCTCTATTCTTCCTATTCTGTGAAGCTCCTTTCCACATTTTTTTTCCTAAGGCAGGAAGGTAAATAGTATGGAAAGAAGGAAAGTTAAGAGATACATTGGCGTAATGAAATATTTTTTGTTCCCAGCTCCATTTGTGTTGGAGGTGTTTGTCCTGTGGGTGGCATTCGTAAGGAACGCTCTCTCTAAATTCATAAAACTGCAGGAACCTCTGCTTATCGTGGGCACATCTCCCCAGCCTTGTCATTTCTGCCACCATAGCTCCAAGTGATCAATCCTTCCTGCCTAGAAACACACCCATCTCCCTGTGGTCTGTGCTATCATGGCCTGACCTCTGTCAATGGGCTTAAAAAGTAGGGATCGATGAGAGAATTTGCCAGTATTCACCAGCAAACCCCGTGTTTTCTTTCTTTCTTAAGAAAAAATAAATTCAGTACCTTGGGTATAAAATTGGAAGAATTGAACCCTCGTCGCTAACACCCTGAGATTTCTCTTCCCTTCCACATTCACCATTTCCCATACACGTTCCCATTTCTAAGCTGCCCGCGCCTCCTTTCGCCTGGGCCGGAACGTAAACGCCCCCTAAGGTCCCTCTGCTCCGCTCTGCCTGCCTCGGGCTGACGTCCCTTCTCTGTGGGTGCCGCCTCGTGCAGACTTTTCCCTGCGATAACAACCCCACGTCTTCAGCTTCTTTTTGGCTCTTTGACATCTTCCTGAATAACAGATTTCTTATACCTTCGAGCACCTCAAATGGAACATGGCCAGAATAGAACTCGTTGCCTTTCTCTTGGCGATCCCTGTCTGTCTTAAGGATAGCACCGCCCTCCCAAGACTTCTTCCCGCTCCCAGCGTCACGTGGCGCACGGCCAGAGCCCTCGACTTGCGTAAGACTTCTCCGCAGTCTGCGTCCCTTCGTGCTGATTGCTACTATTTAGTTCAGCTACTCATCACTCTTGTCTAATATTATAATAGCGTCCCAGGGGACCTTTTGAATCTATCCTGAATATTACTGCCTGATGAATCGCTCTCACATTCCTCTTAAGCTTTCTGGTGAATCACTCTCATGCTCTTAACCTTTCTGGTGTTTTCCCATGGCCCGGTAGAACGTCCCACATCCCTGGCCTGGCACGCGAGGCTGTCCACGGTCTGTGGTCTCCGGCCCAGGGCCCGTGTCTGGCTAGGCTCATTCCTCCCCCTCGCTGTAGGACCTGCTTTCCCTTGGCTGGGCCTGTGGGAGGGTGCTTGCAGGTCCTGTGAGAACTTTGTTTCTTTAGAAAGCATCTGTATCAAAAACCTACATGTAAGAGCTAAAACTATAAAACTCTTAGAGATGACATCTCTAGGTTCCTCTCACATTACAAAAAAATCCTCTCAGCAGTGTCACAGCTGGAATAGAGAAATAATTCTGTAATTGCTCATGCTGATTTCTGACCTGAAAATAACCTGTCCTCTGATTTCACATGTCTGAATCCTCCCCATAATCCTGATTTGTCACTGAGCCGTCTCTGATTCCTCCACACATTCCTCCTGTAGGGCAGGGTATCACTTTGTATTTTTATTATAACTAAGTCCTTCCAGCCTGAGAGTTTCTCATGGGTGGTGACAAGTTCTTAGTTTACAAGAGACAAAAAGAAATACCATGACACATGGTAGATATTCAATGAGAATCTGAATGAATAAATGAACGGAAGAGACAATATATTTATTCATTCTCACCTAACTTTAAATTGCTTGAGTAGAATTTGGGTCTGATTCATATTTCTGTCCTATAGGAGCTAGCTTTGTGCATGATAGATACTCGATAGATATTTTTTATTTTCATTTTTTCAGCTTTATTAAGGTATAATTGACAAATAAAACTGTGAGATATTGGAAGTGTACACTGTGGTGGTTTGATAAATATATATACCTTGCGAGATGATACTCCCCATCTTGCTAATTAACACATCTGTCACCTCATATTTATCTTGTGTGTGTGTGTGTGTATGTGTGAGAACATTTAAGATCTACTCTTAGCAAATGGTTATTCAATAGACAGTTCTTGAATTAATAGACAAATAGTTGGCTATGATACACGCTTTCTGAATGATATAATACTATATTTTACTTTCAGTTTGTTTAGGGGCTCTTAAGTATGGCTAAAATATTTTAAAAATATGTTGCTCTTTTGATTGTCACGGTTAATTTTTATCAATGATTTTTTTTTTTACTTTAAATTTTTTCTACCTTCTTAGTTTTAACTTTAACAAATCGTGTATCATTGGGGAGGGGGTGCATTCTTGATTTTACAAAGGAAGTTAGAAAAAGAAGGTTTACTTTTTAAGAAAAATGTGGAGGAGGTTTTCTACGCTATTATCTCCTGCCTCTGGGTATAGGTGGGCTTCTAGGACTGGCAATTATTTCTACAGTAGAGGTTGGATAGTTCTCTGCAGAATCATCAGGGCTCCATCCAGAAACACATAATGTGGATGCTTTCAATAGGAAACACAGTTGGGCAGCCTTTATTGAAACACCCCTGGAGCACTAGGGGGTTCCTGAAACCCCAGTTAAGTTGAACTAAGTTACTCCGCCTCCTGTCGATCCGAGGAGGCTGACACTATTCCTTTGTTTTTCTTTATGGTGAGGGCTGCCTGCCAGTATTCTCCGACCACCTTTCACTGTATACTACTTGATTAAGGTCAGTTAATTGATAGTCTTTGCTTGCCGTGTTACTTGGTGCAAGCCTAAATAGTAATGAAATTGAAAGAACCGCCTGAAAAATATTTATTTTCCTGTATGCCCTTGTGACCCGACTGCCTGAAGGTGCATTGCTGCTGGTGGTTTTGCTATTGTTGTTGTTGTTTTGTTTTTGTTTCTGTCTCTTTTAAATTTCAATTGCAAGGATGCCCTTGGGTCAAATGATTTGGTGGGAAAGATAACAGATGGCTGCATGTGCATCTTTGGCGGCATCATTCTAATGACCTCTGAGGGAGGAACAGCCCTAACCCGCGTAAAATGAGTCAACTAGTTACCTGAAGTACCTAGATCATAAAGTTACCTATACCTGGCCATGAGTACTTACAGGAGGATAAGTAGAGTCAGGAAAAGAAGGTCAGAAGATCAAAGGAAAGAAATTTACTTTTAGAAAATGCTACAAACTTATTGGAAGCAAGAGAATCTCTCCGGTATATTTAGAAGAATAAGCCAGGTCCACTGAAATGCATGAAACAGAAACAACAGACTTCCCCGTTATGAAATATGGGGGCCTTGTGTACCCCAACAGAGGTGTTCATTTCTTTAAAAATGAGCAAATTGTTTGCTGTGACAGGCTGTCTGAGACAAGTCATTCACCTGCCATTGGACATTACAGGAATCCTACAGTCTCACAAGTGGGGAATTTTTATGCGTTTGACCCAGTGTCAATACTTTTGAATAGTGGCATAAATCCATCAGATATGCTGACATCTCAGCTTGTTTGAAACAATTAACTTTGTGTGCATTTTGTATCTCCTTCAGAAATGAACACACCTGAATACGCTAGATGCTTGTGAGCACCCCGCACGACTCAACGAAGGTGCTGGAGTGGTGGACTCTGAGAACAAGCTTCTTCCCTTTGGCCTTGACTTTCCTGCTCCCAGTCCAGGATGGAGACGCTTTCCCAAGATTCTTTGATGGAATGTCAGATCTGCTTCAATTATTACAGCCCCCGGCGAAGGCCCAAGTTGCTAGACTGCAAACACACCTGCTGCTCAGTGTGCCTTCAGCAGATGAGGACAAGCCAGAAGGACGTGAGGTGCCCTTGGTGCCGGGGCATCACCAAGCTGCCCCCCGGCTTCTCCGTGTCACAGCTCCCTGACGACCCTGAGGTCCTTGCCGTCATTGCCATCCCGCACGCCTCCGAGCACACCCCGGTCTTCATCAAACTTCCCAGCAATGGGTGCTACATGCTGCCGCTGCCCATCTCCAAGGAGCGAGCACTGCTGCCAGGAGACATGGGCTGCCGCTTTCTGCCCGGGAGCCAGCAGAAGTCTGTCACCGTGGTGACCATCCCTGCTGAGCAGCAGCCTCTGCAAGGCGGGGCTCCCCAGGAGGCGGTGGAGGAGGAGCAAGACAGGCGGGGCGTGGTGAAAAGCTCCACCTGGTCCGGGGTGTGCACTGTGATCTTGGTGGCCTGCGTCCTGGTCTTCCTTCTCGGCATCGTGCTCCACAACATGTCTTGCATTTCTAAGCGCTTCACTGTGATATCCTGTGGCTGAAGTCGGCGGCGGGGAGTCTCTTGTGGGTGCCAACCAGGGGTTGAGCAGGTGCTGGTGATGGGATCGAGGTGAGGAGATGGGGGCCACGCTGATCATTTGGTGCCGAGCGCTGGCCTCTGGGCTGCCCCTTAATTAACCCAAGACAAACATGAAGGGCAGAATGCGAGGTCTCAACAAGATACCAGGCAGCTTGCTCTGAGTATTGACGGCGGCAGCTTCGAAGACGATTGCATGCATCCTCATAGTCATTTGCTAAATGGACTGTAATTTATGATTTCTCAAAATCATGTTACAAGATAGACACATTCTACTTAGACGTTAAACTGTGCCAGTGCATACAATATGATCTTCTCTAAATGTGGTAGATTAAAACAAAGATGCTGTGTATACAAGTAGAATTAAACCTGAGAATCCACGTAAAAATTCAGCGACAACGTGCAGTGCTGGTTTCTTTCCCTTTTAAAAATGAAACCCAGTCTTCGTTTAGTTGCTAAGGCTTTTTATACTTTTTGAATGGCACCCAAATTAAAATAAGTCAAGTGGACAGTCGTTTTAAAGAAAATATTCGAACGTTTCCAATGTGTTGTGTTTTGTCATGTACCTTCATTTTTCTTCCTTTGTGATTAGAGCTCTATACGTGTTTATGAAATTGAAAGCCCAACGGGGGAGCAATAAACTGAGTAATAATGAGAAATGCCTAATCCCACAGGAAAACTATATGCCAATTTTTCTCAAGCCATCTCACAAAATAAGAATTTTAAATGTAAATATTATGTATTCGTGTGTGTGTGCGTGTGTGTGTGATTTGATTTACCTCAGGTTTTGAATCTTTTCAGAAGACTCTTGATGGTAGGACTTTGTGGACATGGATGAGTCCGGGGTCTGAAACGGTGGCCATCCCTGAGCACCAGGACCCACTGAGTGAGATGTCACGTACTCATCACTTCCAACACCTGCTCCTCTTCTGTGTATTCAAGTCCTGTGTTCTGTGAGGCACAAATGGAGCATAACAGATTCTGTCTTTTCTCCTAGTTTGGGGTATTGTAATAGCCATGAGTGTTGGTAACTGATGACAAACCCGGACTGGCATTTTAATAATTAGTCCATGATTATTTTTTTGAAAGATATTGTTCCATGAGAGTTAAACCATTCAGAAATCTAGTTTCTTCTTGTTGTATAAGTGAGAATATCTCTTGTATTTTGAAATATGTTTTTATTGAGAAAAGTGGCAAGGTAAACCAATGACTCACATTCCTGATTGAAGTGGACCAGTTGATCCTAAATTCTCAAATGTTCTTAAATGTGTAATTATCTCTAGATGCTCATGAAGAAAGATCTACTAGTATTAAATGGTAAATTCCTATGCCTGGATGTGTGTGCATTCAGAAGAAGCTGCGAGCTTTATAGTTCTTTCCAGCTTCTCTTAGGGAATTCATGAAGCAAGTGGTATGTGACAAGGACTTCACTCATAAATATGTCTATTTGTGTTCCATTCAATCTATGAAAGTAGAGGAGAGAAAGACAAGCAGTGACTGGTTCCGAAAAGCAAGGCTAGAAATCAACGTGTAAGATGAAGACAATTTAATTTGCTTATACACTAACTATTACCTTCAAGCAGTAAAAATATGCACATTAAAGTGATGGAAATCATGTGAGATAAAATGACAGTATAATAACTAGAATCCAAAGTTAACACTGTTCATTGCTGTGAGGATTCAGTGTAAAAATACAAACTCGGGTTTTTCAAATCTTTCAAATTTTTCGTAAGACCTTTAGGAAATGTATTTGAAAGCTCAGACTAGAAATTAGGTTAAAATGCCATTTTATTGTGTAAGCTATTGGGCATTATACAACAAATCTAGGATTTATTTGGTATTAATAATTTAGGTATCATATTAGTTGAATGCTATCCTCTATTACGTAACGTAATATACTGTTGGTTTAGTGTCGATTTCTCAAACTCAACCAGGCCCCTGTAATGCATGTTTGACCTAATTTCTATTTCTCTTGGGGAAAAAACAAAAAAACAAAAAAACAACCCACAGAAATGTTGCATTAAGAAGACAACATTTCAAATGGACTTTGCCCTTGCAATTTTAAGCCAGGCCATGTTTAAATTAATTTTGTAAATGATATCTACATATGTTTATGTACAGTATGAAATGACTGGCTGTGTAGTATAGTATCTGATAGGATTCTGTGTGTTAAGTAGGTTATATACAGACACTAATGTGTGTGACAACACAGCGCTCGGTTTTTTTTGTGCAAAACCATTGAGTTAAAATGTCTATGTAACTTTTACTTAACATAATCCCATGCTAGAGCTGCAATTAAGCAGTGCAGAATTAATCAGCTCTGTGATAGTCTTGACTTTACGATGTAAGGTAACAATAACAACCAAAATCAGAATTGTGTGTGAGTTTTACTGACATGAGAAACACTGTTTAAATGAATTCTGCCTGCAGTTCCTTATGCACCTGTTAAGGTATGCATTCGTGTGTGTGTGTGTGTGTGTGTGTGTGTGTGTGTGTGTGTGATGTGTGTCTCCAGCCTGCCTGATAGACTTTTTATAGACTTAATGATATGATAATATTTGGTATCCCATTGCTCTGGCCTCTTCTGGCATTAGCCAATGACACTAATAACTCATCTACCCCATGTGACAAAAGTCCAGTGACACAATCGGCCAGAATTCACAGTTGCACATCAATGAAAAAGGAAAAAAAAAACCTCCATAACCGAAAGCACAGAAAGTTACCACTGAAAGCAACTTCTGATGGCTTCCGTTGTAGGTGAGTCTGCTGAGGCCCACAGAGGTGCAGGGCAGCTTGTGATTCTGCAGCAAAAGGGAGACAAGAATTTTGCACTGCAGTTTCTTCTCGCCCTTTCCTAGGCCTGTTGACATCTTTGTCGGGCTGTGGATGACCTTTTTCAGGGTGGATGAATGTCCTTTACTAACTCAACTCTTGCTTTCAAGTTGTTGTTTTTTAGTTTAGTAGATTTACATATTCACTTTAGTTAGCATCTACCTCTCTGGGAAATGAAAGGAGGGTTGATTTAAGGATGAGTACAGACTTTTAAAGAAAACCATGTGATTTGATTTTTTTAAAATTGCAAACCATTGGTTTCCCTGCTCCTCCCCGTATGTAAAGGACAATGAGTGTTGTGTAAATAGTAAACTATAAGAAGCATGAATTTTCATCTTTATTAATGATCTTGACCTAAGCAAGAGAATGCTTAATATGTTAAATAGAGCCAAGTATGCTGTCAAAAAGCATTGTTTTTGGAAAATTTTTGTATAATGACTCGGGGCATAAGTTGTGATGAAAAGGCATATCTGTTCTCAGTTCTAGTCATATTTTATGATCAGAAAGCTATAAGGTATTTTCTTATAAGAATATAATTTAAGGTTAATCTTGTGCATGACTGAAGAGCGGGTCCCTTGAAGGGTACACCATGTCCTGGTGCTGCCCTTGGGATCTTGTAGAACTTTCTGTGATGATGGGAATGTTCTATAACCTGTGTGGTCCAATACAGTAGCCACTAGCCACACTGGCTGTGGGGCAACTGAAGTGCTGGGTTAGTTCGACTGGGGAACTGGATTTTGTATTTTATTATTTAGTTTTAAGTTATTTAAAATTAGCACAGTTGTGGATGGTTGTGCAATGGGAGATAGCTTCTAAGTGTTTGGAGTAACAGTAAGGCTAAGAAGACAGTTTGTGGCTTAGTAACATGCAGTTGGCTAAAAAAAAAAAATTTCTGGGCTTAAAAAGTATATGATCTCAAGTATGACAGCAAAAAGTCATTGATTGCCCTTTGGAGTTATTACTTAGATGCTTTGGATCAAGGGATGATCAGCAAAGCTTAAAGAGTGCTTTGTGAAGCCCCTTTTCTGGGATCATTAGCTGCATGTGAATCTGTTATCCAAAAATAGTAGTTAGACAGTAGCTGTAAAACGTTTGACTTGCAAGCTATGCATGACTTGTACTGTGAAAATGTGTTTAGGGTCTTGTGGCCAAAAAGTAAATGTTACAGAAAAAAAAAAAAAAAGCCTAATGAAATCCCTCTTCACATCCAACATCTCACCCAGACTTCATTGCTGCATTAGTAAGGTGTGAAGTATAAGAGCAAGCTTGTTTTGCACTGTTCATAGAGAGTTTTTGTTTGCCCTTGAAGTCTGCCAGCTTGTCATTGTATTTGGTATGTGCATATGGGTATCATTTTTCATTTGCTGGACTAAAACATAGGTACTATTTTTAGAGTGAGATTTGACATAGTTTTAGTCTTGTTTGTTTTTTTGTTTTTTTTTCATTTTCATTATCACAGAAAGAATTGAAGATTTACAGCCTGGCACAAAGGCACCTTTTTTTTTTTTCCCAAAATTAAAAAACATTGCTCGTGGAACTTAAAGACTTGAGGGTTATTAAAGTTACTAAAATTGCTTTTTAAGTGAGTAAAGGGAAGCAGAAAATTCAGTTTTGATATATTCATAGAAAGTTCAGACTCTTCCTGATAATATAGTATTTATTCCAGTCTAGATATTCATTTAAATAGTTCCCATGGCTTTATTTGAAAACCCACACTGTATGTATGGTTGGTTAGTCCGCTTTTCATTGTTACTAAATATAACATATGCCAAATGCATTTGCTTCAATTTAGCAGAATAGAGTTGATTTTTTTTTCCCCTTAGAGCTCATGGATGGCCATTGGCTATTCTTTTTAGCTTGTCTTTAAAAATTATTAAAAATCTTTTTTTTTTTTTGCTGAAATGGTAGTTTTTCTTTAGACTTAAGAGGTAGTTAGAAGTCCAAAAGGTATTGGTATGAGAGGAGTGATATACAAAAAGGTTTGAATTTCTATCTTCTCTGAGCAAAATGATGCTGCTAACTAGTCAGCATTTTATTTTCCACAAGACATGTCATTAGTCAGTTTATTTGTCATCCTTGACCTAGAAGAACGAAGCTGTTCCTTACCATTTCCATCATTCTCGGTAAACTATCACTCACAGAATAATCTTTACCAAAACAAACTCTAAAGTAAAATGAGATAGTCATCATAATCCAGTAACCGTTTTCAAAACAGTAGTCTCTTTTTCAAAGGTGATGATGATTAGTTGGTGATGAATTTTGTTAAACATGAAACACTTCTTAAAAATAAATGAAAATTCAAGCCATTGATTTTTCTGACACAATTCACTATATGTAGATATATATCTATGTCTATACATATACATATGTACACAGTTTAGCAGTAATAGGAGTTAAAAATCAAGTAAAAATCTTGTTAGACATGTTTTCCAATACGCGGGTTATATAATGTTGAATTTAGATGTTAATATCTTAAATTCTGTAGGCTACATACATTATGTCAAGTCAACCACCTTTGGGAATTTCTGTGTAACTAAACTTTTGAGACTTTTCAAACACACGAAAAGGTGGGTTCTATATCCATTTTATTGGAAAGCCATTGATGATTGAAGGACGTAAGCAGGTGTGGGACATTTACTTTCTGTCTTCGAAATAGCTATTATTTGGCTCTGCTTAAGTCATCACACTGTTATTCCTGAACTCTTACTATATGGCTCTGATTTTTCTGCACAAGTTTCCCTGCCCAGTCAGGCCAATAATAATAATAATTATTATTTTTTTCAGGATTCACTGCCTGGGGTCTCCCACTGTGTATATCTCACTTATGATGTCGTGGTGCTTGAAAACACTCATCTCGTTAAGCTAGACTTTATTATTCTAGTCTAAAGTTTTTGATACTGTTCATATTATTATCTTTTTAGGGACAATCAGTCTTATTTGTGGCATTGTACTGAACGGGGAGTCTCTTGAAGTCTGTTTTTCTGGGAATGTTCTCTTCTAGCTGTTCCTAGAACACTGCTCTGAATTCATCACTGCAGGGCATAGGGCTAGTAGCCCATGTGAAGGTCTTCTGTGGCCTCCCTGGGTTGTGAGTTATTGGGCTAGTTTAACAAGAGTTTTCCAAAGGTAAGCTCAGTTTTTAATTTGCCATTTGCTTTTTGAGAATCTAGAAGTAGAAGGTTGGATATGATGGTGGTGAAGGAGCTTGAGCTGTCAGAGGAAAGAAATAGATGAGGAAATGACCCTTAACGGCGAACTAGTTGACATCTATGTCATCTGTATTCGAATAGTGGGAGGGTGGAGTAGCTGGTATCTTATATTGTGCTTCGGAAAATCCCTGCTCCAGTTTTCCTGGCCGAGGGAGAACCCAGTTATTAAGTGGATCCTGTGTTGGTCTGTAGCAACAGGTGGGCGGGTCCTCCCGGTGAGTGAGAAAACGCTTGCATAAAAGGGAAAGGAATCCGGAATGGGACTATAGCTCCAAAACCAGTTATATAGAAGCTGGAGGTCGGTCATGGCAGAAACCAAATGAAGGAAGAAACAGAGGGCAACTGGGAATAACTTGACCAAAGCACAATTTGTCATTCCAGTGTGGCCTACCAAGTTTAATTCAAGATATTTAAGTTGACATATAGGGAATGTGCTCAGCAGATGAGGTGGTCCCATGAGGCTGCTCTGGGTTGTCAGCACACTAGGCAATTTCAGAGCCTGCCCTAGAGTTGGTTGCTGAGTCATTACAAAGTAACGATGCCCTCTGAACCGTGGATGCATGCCTGTGCTGTGGATGTATCTCGACTTCAGTCAGGTTCATACTATTGGAGAGACTTGTTCAAGAATATTTTGGTTTCTATCTTGGTTGTTGTCATTTATTACATTTTTTTCTCCCACCACTTGTTCCTGTTTGCCTCACTTGACAGTTGCAGGTGGGGATGCTGGTTTCAGCTTGGGGTGGTTACAAACTCCCAACATAAGCCATGCAGCTGCTACACAGGGTTCCTGCCATTCTTATGGCTCCATTGGTGGGTTCCCTGGCCCTTTTGATAACTAATACTCCAGTCAAATGGCTAGATTAATGCTGCTCAGAGGCTGTTAACTCAAGTCCTTGACATGTTTCATTTATAATTATGTGGATTATTTATTTTAGGAGCTTTTCTTTTAAAAGGCCAAATCGGCCTACAGATAAGTGAGCTGCTGGGCTATGTAGAAAATGTTGTCCAAATGTTGCCAAATATTAACTTCATAAGGGGGATATCAAGCTGCTGTTTATAAATCTGAATGTCTTAAAAGCATTCTTGCTTGCTCTCTCTGTTGTAGATGGTGTCATAGCAGGTCCTGAGTTTTTCCAATGAACCCAATTTTAATACATGGTATTTTTGTATGCCAAACTGATGTCTTGTCCTTTGTATATGTGGTAATGTTGATTTTATGACTACT
Organism: Pteropus medius; assembly: GCF_902729225.1. Taxonomy (NCBI): domain Eukaryota; kingdom Metazoa; phylum Chordata; class Mammalia; order Chiroptera; family Pteropodidae; genus Pteropus; species Pteropus medius. The sequence continues at coordinate 10,183,987 of NW_024340849.1, forward strand.
GTTAAAACACATTTGCTATGATTAAAATTCATAAAACTATTTCAAATAGACTCATGTGTTGGTTTCCTTTTCCCCTCACACCAAGGAGATAAAAAAATTGCCTGGGATTTTCATCACCAGCTACTTTAGAATTTTAATAGACTAGGGCAATAAAGCAATAAGGAGCTCCTGAGCCAAGGATTTTAAGTGGAGGTGACCTTCAAGTGGCTCCTCTGAGAAGATGAAAAACTCATTTGTAATGAGTAAGCCCAAGCACGTTTTTGCAACTTGGGTTTTTGTAGCTTCTGGTGGCCCTACCTTTATCCGCCATTGTTTAGAAATGACACCATGTATGGCAGACCCCAGGTGGACCATCTCATACTGAGTGTAGGAGAACATTTACGTTTCTTGAGAGGCGGTGTGACCTGCCTTGGCTCTGAGTATGGAAAGGTATCCTTCGGTATATGTTTTCATCAATGGGACAGAGGGCCTTTTTGGAGCGCCTTTTTTGATAAAAAAAAAAAAAAATCCTGTCTTTCAATAACTATGGATCACGTCAAGGAATTTCAATTCAGTTTAGCAGGTGGCCTGATCCTAATTAAGAGGTTAATCACCTAATGTGCATGGATGCCAGTATAAGCACGCTCTGGCTCTCTCTGGGAAATTAAAAAATCCCATGGTTTCAGAAGTGAGAGCTTACGATATTCAATACCCATTTCTTGTACCAAAAAGCAAGCTTCATAATAAGGAGTCCAGATTTTTGAAAATGAAAACTTATTTAGCATAGTTTAGAAATTCCTGTGTGAATTTCCCTGGTTTCAAGTAGGGTGGTGGAGGTTTGGGGGTGGGGAGATGATTGCGGGGATTCTCTTATCATTAGAGAGCTGTTTGTTTATGCTTGAGTTTTTCTACCAGATAGAGATGCCTTTGATTCTCCAGGTCTTAGCTCTTCTATGCCAGGACTGGGTTGGAGGGGACTTCTGTATAGACTTAGTGGGGGCCAGGGTGAAGGAGAGGGGATCATGGGAGATCCCTCCATGTGTGTCTTGTCTGGAGTAACCTACTTTGGCAACTTCTTCAGATAACACTCCATTTAGATGGCACAGGTTTTCTGCCTCTGGGGATGGGGCCTGAAGGAGAGAGTGAGCCCATGTCAGCTCTAAGATCTTTGCCATTCTGGCCCCTCTAAAGAGAACTGAGTGTGAGTAGCTGAAAGTCCAGAGGGTAGTTGTGAAGCGTGTGCCAGAAGTAGACGGAGCCAGGCCTGGTGTTGACTGCGTGTCACCTTCACCTTCATTCCTTACACAATCCCCTCCAAACACTCAGCCAAATTTCCCGAAATGAAGCCTATCTGCCAATGCATTATTCGTCTTAATGCCTTTGTTTCCAGTGACAGTTCATGGAAGATTAACCCATATTTGGTGTACACGAAATAGCACTAGGGCTGGGGGGAAAGGAACTGGTCCTAGAATTAGACTGAGCCTCTGCCTTTCTTTTTATAGGTTTGAAAACTTTTGCACCATTTTACTTGACCCCAAAAATGATGCAGTTGTAACTGGAATCAGTCTCTCTCATTCCACATACTTACTGCTCCTTGCCTTCCCTATCTCCACACTATTGGGCTTGATAAATGACTGTCTATTATTTGCAAGACTGGGTGAATATATGTGTGTGTGTATGTATACAGATGAACATGTCATGGACTCTTGGTACAGATATGTTTTAAGGTTGAAAGAGTGAAGATATTTAGCGAGAGATCAGAGTAGGGAAAAGTACTGGGATCTTGCAACAAAGAAAGGATCATTTATTCACATAGAAACATGAGGACAATTAGAAGGAGTTCCCCTTCACTCACTCCTTCACTCAGGTCCCACAGATGCCAAGCATTTGGGATGCTGAGAAAAATAAGATAGAAATGTCCCCTGTTCTCAGGGGCCTCACAGTCTTGTGGGGGAGACAGGCATTAATAAATAAACCATGTTTATGTCCAATGAAGAGAGAGGTACATGCTGTTTAAACGCATTTAAGAGAAGAGGGCCAGCTGACCTAGTGGGTTCAGGGTTGGGAGGAAGTCAGAAAAGGCTTTCTGGAGAAAGCAACTTCTAGGGTAAGATCTGAAGGATAAATTGGGGCCAGTGAGGACCATTTGTATAAACACATTCAAGAAGGAACAGTAATAGACAAAGGAGGCACGAGGCCTTTTAGGAAACAGAGTCGGCTTTTCTTGTTAGGCTCCCTGCCATTTGTGCATTGACTTGTGTCGTGTTACACTGCAATGGATGGTATTTCAGTATAAATGTTCGGTCCCCAAGAATATCCACAAAGGAGCATTTCACAAAGGCACAGTGTGGGGTCTATTCTGCCGGAACATATTTTCATCAGACATCACTATGTGTGAGACCAGCTCCACAATGGACGTTTCAGCTCATTGTGCTTGCATAACGCGTGGTTATTTTCCTTTGCCTGCGTCATGTGCAGAGGAAAGGACATATGGAGTCCTTTGTCCCGATACTTATTGTGCTCTTGGTTTCTGAATCAAATGGACCTAGAGGCTGGTATTGCAGACATAGGCTACAGATCAGCCTCTAAAGGTAAAGTCTTGAGAAAAGCATTTCCTGAGCTATATTTTGAGATATTAGCAGGGGTTATATGAAAAAAAAATGTATTGTGGTTAAACTGGAAAAATACTTGGTTAAACAGGTAGTGTTCTAAATCGTAGAACTTTTCAGAGCTTTAACATGTGTGAGTTCTCTAGAGAAATAGAACCAATAGGATGTGTGTGTGTGTCTATGCTTTCCCCCACGTATGTACATATATGTATATAAGATCAATGTATACATAAGGTCTAAGTACCTAGATTGTATGTATACACATACATATATCTATACATTTCTATCATCTATACATATATCATATATGGTATATATACATATCTATATCCGTCTAAGTATGTATATATGTATCATCTATCTATCATCTATTATCTCTTTATTATCTATCATCTATCATCTGTCTATTATCATCTATCTATCTATCTATCTATCTATCTATCTATCTATCTATCTACCTATCTATCTATCTATCTATCATGTACCTATCTATCATCTGTCTGTCATCATCTACAGAGAGATTGATTTTCAGAAATTGGCTCACATAATTGTAGAGGCTGGCAAGTTCAAAATCTTCCGAGTAGGGCAGCAGGCTGCAGACACTAAGAAGAGCTGCTGTCGCAGTCAAGTCTACAGGTGGTCTGCTGGCAGAACTCCTCCTCCTCGGGGGAGCTCAGTCTTCTCTTAAGATCTTCGACTGATTGAATGGGCCCACCCACCTTATGGAGAACAAACTAGTTTACTCAGAGTCTACCAATTTGAATATTAATCTCATCTATTTAATACTTTCATAGCAACATCCAGACTAGTGTTTGACCAAATATCTGGGTATTGTGACCTATCCCAGCTGACACATAAAAGTAACTACCACAGTATGCTAAAGAGCCTTGAAAATCTCTAAAAGGGGAACATATTACATATCACTTTCTCTCTCTCAACTTATCTGAGCAAAGAATTCATTATGTGCAGAACATGTATTAACATTTGATAGAACACAGTTTAGGGAATATTGATCTTGAGTAATAATTCACAATTTTAATTTACCCCAGATAAAATTTAGCAAAAAACAAATTCATAAAGTGCTTATTATTTATGTAATTAGATTAAATCATTAGCTCATATGTTTGCTTTTTTATTTTAAAATGTTATGCAAATGTAACAATATTTGTGTTAGATTTACCTTGGTAGTAGATTTAAGTGATTTTCGTGCTAAATTCCATGTACTGCACACATTACTAGGGAAATATTCTCACATTAGGAAATTATGGTGGGATATATGTAACATCTGCTTTAGTAATAAGGGTGTAGATGATTCATACTTGGGCACAGTGCATACATACCAGAGTAGTTTGGGAAAATTATAGCCTAAAAATTCATAAATATTCATTAGTACATACTAATGGGTTAAAAACAACCCACAACAAACTAAATTGATGATGATCAACAAAGCTAACAATAATTTGCTATTAAGAAGCAAGAAGAGTGCAGTTAAAAAACATGATCATTCAAGGCAGTACTGAGGGTGAATCTGTATCCTTCCCCCAACTTGTAGACGTTCAACTATTTGCATATTTGCACATGTGCAGTAGAAGTCTTACAATGTTAGTAAAATACTGAATTAGTAAAATACTGAATTGGAGCCATGCCTAAACTCTCTAAACTCTAAAAAGCATTAATTTTAGTTTAAAAATACCAAATTTATTATTTATTTTTATTTTTATTTTTATTATGGTGACATTTGTCAATGAAATCCAGTAAGTTTCAGGTGTACTAAAAACACCAAATTTAGCAAAAAAAAACATATGTAGGTAGCTACTAATGGGTTAATCTCATTCAGGCATTAAAGAAAAAGTTTTGGGACTGGTAGGGGCAATCCAGTAGGAAGACCAGTTGGCCCTCTGGGCAGTACTTTGAAAACCACTGCTAGTGGACTAGGCAAAGGAATTTACGAACATATGCAAAACACATGAATTAAAAATAAATTATTTTTCCATTTTATAGAACATCGCTTTAATAGAAATATAAATTTCGTGGAACAAAATCAATAGTTGTAATATTTACTTTCAAATATACTCAATATATAGGCAATATAAAGACTCTTCGAGCGTTCATAAATTTCTATCACATGGTCCCCACTGCACAGTTAAGTAACCTAGTCCCCTGGCCTTCCTACTTAAGATGAATCACATCTCCTTTCTAGCTTTATATTGGGCAACCAAGAAATGGTCCCACTTTTATCCCATGCTAATCTGCCCCATCCTCAAACCATCAAATGGGCAACATTCATTCATTCCAAAGGAAAATGTTTGCACCTCCTGAACTTTCAGCCCCGCTCTCCTCATCTTTCTCGAGAAAGATATTTGGTGTGGTTTTTATTTTTATACAGACCGTATTAATATCAGAATGGTTTCGGTTTATATATTCTGGCAAAAGGGGTTTTGCTTTTAAAAAAATAGATAGGCTGAATATGTAAATTTTGAAGAGAAACAATTAGTGAATGTGGGGTTAAATGGAGAAACATTTCCTACAAGAGAGTTGAACTAGGGACCACTGACAGAGGAGACCCTGTTGATCCTGCCTGGGACCTGTCCCTTTGAGACCGAGACCTATCTATGCTTTGTGCTCACCACTGCATCCCCTAGCATCCAGTGGCGTGATTGACACTCCGCCAAGATTTGCTGAATGAATGAGTGTGTGAGTCATCTTATCTTCAGGGTTAACTCAGTAGCATCAGGCTTCGGAGGTACTGACAGTTTTGGAAAACCTGGGTGGTTGGGGTTCTCTTCTGTGCACATCTCATCACTTTCTGCCCTTAGATTTTTGCTATTGCTGTGGGGAAGTTTGCTTTCTCCTTCCTGCCCATCAAACCCATTTTAATGAGCTGTTCCTGTTCATCTGTCTTCCTGAGATAAAGTCATTTCCTCTTCCTCAAAATGTTCATGCTCAAGGCTCACTGGCTTGGCAACTTTGCTTGTTAATCAGAATTCACTGATGTCAGGTCTACATCGGCCTCTCCCTTTGACCACCTATGGATGTCGTGCATTCCCCACAGTCCCTTCATTTGAATATTTTGTTATATTTAATTGTGGCATATAGTGTGTGTTTAGGAGGGAGAGGATGGGGCCTGGAGGAGGGCGAGGCAAATGAGGCATCTGGGAGGCCCCACTCACCTCACCCCAGTCTCAGCTCTGAGCGGAGGAAGGGAGAATAAGTGTGAGTGTGTGCATGAGTAAACATATGCGTGTGTGTGACTGTGAGTGCTATTCTTGACCGTGACTGGATTGAAGGCGAAGATCCAGGTACACGTCATCAGTTTCCCGAACAGCTTCCAAAGCAATCTTCCACACATAGTAGGTGCTCAGTAAATACTGCATTTGCCCAGGAAGAAAATCATCCACATTACAAGGTCATAGTTCATCTTCCCAGTTAAAAGATCTGAAAAAGGAAAATGTGATTTAGGCTAACTTGAAATATAAACTTTTTTAGGGGTAGATGTCCAATGTCTGCTTTAAATGCAATTTACCTTAAATGCATAATACATTTTAAATCTTAGGCGACTGTGCTCTTTGCCTCTTAAAAAACCACTTTTCTAAGGTGACCTCTATAAGAATCTGAAATTAGCAGTTTCCTGATTTACAATGGGATGATAATAATAGTGCATGATCTGTAGGGTGGTTGTGAGGATTAAAGCTGTTAATGCAAATAAAGGACTTAGAACAGTGCCCAGTACATTGTGGGGTCTCAACCAAGGATGCCTAAGTGTATACGTGTGTGTGTGTGTGTGTGTGTGTGTGTGTTTCTAGCTCATGTGTCTAACCCAAGTAGAACCAAGTATAAGAATCTCATATGAGGAAAGATAACAAGGATGTGAAAATTTGGGCTACTTCCTCCTTTTTGAAAGATAATTGTTTGAGGTGAAACAACCTTACCTTCTCTTTGGCCATATACATTAATTGTCAAGAAACTGTCACTGATTCCACTTTTGAAATGACCTGAATTTAAAGTCAATGGAGGGTTCTAGAAATATAAGGTGAATTGAAGCTGTCGAAAGAGGCAGTTGGGAGACAATATCTCAAAAATAACAATGACTGCAAATATGACTCCCTTTATTTCTTGAATTTTTTTCATGCGTTTTAAATGAGGCTTCTTCCCTCTTTTCACTTTTTGTGAAAAAAAAAAAAAAGCCAGTTTCTGATTTCATTACAGTCTCCACTGCTCTTCAAGACTGACTGACTTTAGGTATCTAATTCAACTGGATTTATTTGAGAAGCTCAAGCACTAATTTGTTTGTTCCATTTATTTTTAGAGCATGCCCATTACCCTGGGATTCTGGGCACATATAAATGATCTGCTAGGGACTGGCAAACAAGGGCCTATGATAGATGGACAGTGAGCAAACAGTCTAAAAACATTCATCAAAGGGGCTCTTCCCTTCCAGAAATGCTTGGTTAAGCAGGTTGGTATTACAGTTTTCTTGAATCCTGACATTTTAGATTCATACCGCTTGCCTTTTTATTTGACATACACAAGAAGGGCCAGGGCAGAGCAGAGAGGAGCCCCATGCAAGGCAGGGGGCCACCCAGAGGTGAGAGGTGGGCTCTGGCAAAGGCGGGGCCCTGTTCTCTGGAGGTCTATTTATTTTATGATTCACAAAGGAGAAGCCTCTGGGGCAGATGATTCTGTGCATCTTTGAAAAGTCCCTAGTAGTTTTGACCTGTATTCAAGGAGAAAAGAAAAGAAATAAAAGGTACTAATCCCCACTAACAGAAGGTCAGGAAGGAACAAACCTGAGAGGTACCAAAACTGACGATCTTCCGAAGGTCCCCTCCTACTCCTGAGAAAAGCACTAACATTGCGATGAACAGAGAGGAATCAGAATGCCATCCTTGGTCCCCCTTTTATGACTCACCTCAGCTGAGGAGACCTGTTAGGACACCACACTGTCCCTGTTATTTGCTGTCGGCCTTTGAGTAGGTCACTTTGCTTCTCCAGACCTCCATGTTTTTTTTTTTCTTTTCTTTTCTTTCGCTTTTTTCTTTTCTTTTTTTGAGGTAAGTGTATAACTTAATTTTCCCAAACAGATAGCTTTTCCTAGACCTCTATTTTCTTATTGGAAAAAAATGAGAAGTTGACCTGCAGGAGAGATTTTCAAAGACTGTCTCCTGGGAGCCCCTAGGAGCTAGGTGAAGAATGGCCAAGTCAACTGGTCAGCATGTATTTTGTCTAGTGAAAGGAATTCTACTGGAAGAAATAAACTTGAAAATCACTCTTGGTGATTTCTGAGTTGCTTTCCAGTTCTACTCTACTTTTCGTCCGGCCAGTCTTTTCCTGCTGATTCAGTTGACTCTCTCACTTGGGTCTAAGCTCGAGGTTTTGGCAGCCTCTCCCATGGGGGTTTAGGAACCAGATTGCCAACATAACCTTCTTTAAGTCTGTCCCCACACCAGGTAATGGTGGGGGTGGCACCAGGAGGCCATTTGTCATTTTCACAAAGTTCGATGGGATAAACGGCTGATTTTAGAAAAGCAGCATCAAAACAAGGTGGCTTTGAGTGGGGCTCTCAGCCCACAGTGCCCTCTAAGTGGACACTATTATCACAGCAGGACTAGCCCCTTGCACAGCAATAAAACGCACACCCAGTCACATAGATACAGCGGCCGCATCGGCCAGATTTAACTCTGAAGGGAGTATGGAAAGTTTTGTAGGTCTGGGAGCCACCAATAAATGACAACTGAGCAAGAGGTAGAAGATGTGACTTTGCGTTTTTGAAGGGCCTTGTGTTTGGGACACAGGCGAATGGAGACAGCAGACAACATCAGTGTGTATGAATGAGCAGAACAAAGCTCACCTTCGGGCTCCCACAGATGGCAGAGGAACCTAAAAGCAATTAAGCCTAAATGGGTCACCAAATGCCTTTTGGTTATTTCCCTCAGTAATCTACACAGATCCTCATGCCGATTCGCCTTTCCACCTAACAAAGAGGTTTTACAGATTTCACCCTGGCAGCAGGAAGGAGGCGAAGCTACTCCGCCAGGCACCCCATAAGTCCTCGTTATTAACTCTGCCGGAGCTATGTGCGTGGATGGATGGATAAGTGGATTCACTGCTTATCTAGAAAACAAACCGGAAAGAGCCCTGCATTCCTTCCCATTTCCTGGGCCATTCGTGTCTAGATCCATGTCTCTGAGAATTCTACACTCTGGTAAACGTTGTGGCTTTCTTTGAAAGTTTTCATGACTCATAGACTGTTGCTAAGCAGATTTCATGTTCTGGGGGGTGCCTAAATATGGAAATTGCTTTGAGCTATGATGTCATGAGATAGGGGTGGAGGGTACACCTGGACCAGAATAAGAAGAGCTGGGTCCAACTCAAGACGCTTTGCAGCTTGTTATCTGTGTAACCTTGGGGAAGTGAGTTCACCTCTCTGAACCTCAGTTTCGTCATCTGTAAAATGGGGATGATAGAACTTACTACCTCACATAGTTACTCTGGGGACGAAGTGAGATAACAAAGCTCGTGAAAATGTTTCAAAAAGCTTAAAAATATGTATTCTCTATAACATAGATGGATCTTGAAAGCAATGATTAGTGACCTAGGCCAGACACAAAAAGCCAAATATTGGATGATGCCAATTGTACGTGGTAACTAGAACAGGCAAATTCATAGAGACAGGAGGTAGACTAGAGATTGCCAGGGACGAGGGAGAGGGAGGAATGGGAGTTATCGTGTAATGGTACCTGGTTTCTGTTTGGGATGATGAAAAAGGTTTGGAAATGGAGAGTGGTGACGGTCGCACGACACTGTGAACGTACTTAGTGCCGTACAGTGGTTAAAATGGTAAATATTTATGTATTTTTTACCACTCAAAAGTAAATGGGGAGCAATGCTATAGCAGTTTTATAATCCAGACAACAGCTTCCTCCTGAGGCTGCCGAAGAGGCGTGAAGTGTGATTGAGGGCTCTGCCATTTGCTCTCAGCAAACAGAGTTTAATTGATCACAGCCAACCCCTCTTCCGCAGCTCTCGCCAGCATGGCAGCAGCTCAGGACAATTACCGCTGATGGAGCAAAATTATGTGCAGGAGGAGGGATATCTTAAATTTCCTCTTCCGAATGAAGGACTTATGCAAAGTAAATGCACTGTATCTAGTATCCACGTAGCCAGGGTAAATATATTCTGCGTATAGTGAAACTAGAGTCCTTAGAAATGCAAAAGCTCTCGTGCGAGGCAAAAAAAGAACTTTCCCCAAGCTGCCAAGTGTCAGTCCAATTCAGCCAGAAATGGATTTATTCGACCTGAAACACTGTTTATCTTACTCGACCATATTAGAACATCCAGCTCTTTCTTACGGATATCTGGAGTTGTAACTTTTCTTGAAAATTAGGAAGTCCAGTAACACAGGTCCCCCGCTCCTGTGTCGCAGATGGGAGGTGGCTGCCCATTACGCTGGGCACATGCACGTGAATTTCCGTCCCGTGCAAGCCTCGCTCACTCGCGTTCTCTGCATGGCCCTCACGGCCGTGCGTGTTCCCATCTCGGACGTAAGTCTCACCTCTCCTTTATCTCAACTCCTCGACAGCACCTTCCCTGGTCTCCCGACCCCCACCCTCGGCAGCTTTCCTCGTGCACTTACTGTGTCTACACCACTGTTG